>NC_048224.1:74220119-74329018 GCF_002007445.2 Ailuropoda melanoleuca | reverse complement strand
TGGGTGGGTGGGGGAATTTATGAGTGGGAGAAGATAATTTGTTTTTGTTGTTAACAATATTTTCTTCTCAAAATTAGAAGGCTGAGGGATAATAAATAAGTAAGGAAAATCCACTAATAACTATGGTGTCTCTCTGAAGATGCTAATTAGAATTGGTGGTTTGTTTGTTTGTTTTTTAATTCCTTGATTTTTCTTTTACTTCAGGAACCAGTTGTTCATTTATCCAGCTGAAGAGATTCCTGTCCCAGCTTCCCAAATATCCCCTTTGATCTGTTTTCTTTCAACTTCATATTTTATGTGTTCCAGGATTTTGGAATAATTTTTTTATTTAATGTTTTTTCTTATCTCAGTTTCTTCTTTCTCTGTATTTCCCAACTCCTAGAACGTAGTCTTAGACTTTCCACCTCAGTAAATGACTTTTCTGATGACAAGCATGATGTGGACTTCACTTTGATAGAAGTACTGGAATAGTTTTCTGTGGCTGAAGAACATGACATGCATTTCCAACGTGTCTACTTGATAAACACAAAAGTAGCATAAACAAATTAGCTCACATTTCAACAGCCTCCCTCTCCCCTTATTGTTATTAGATTTTTTTGATTGCTTTTGAATTGTTTTGCTTCCTAAGAATAATACCTTTATTTTTGTGTGTAATTATATATCCACTATTTAAAAATTACAGTATGCTAAAAATGTAAAACAGAAAGTTAAAACCACTCAGATTTTACCAACATGATATTACTGAGACACTTTTCTATTCAAACATAAAATAGAAGGATAAATTGACTTTATAAAGAGACAGATGGAAATACAGCCTTCTAGTCTACCTGTTACTTTTCAATTAGAAAGTATGACTGTATTTCATCAACTCTAAAGCATACTCTTTTCACATTTTAGCATCTCTAAAATTGGGATATATCTTATAATGGAAAGTGTATTACATATATCACTGTGGCCAGGCAGCAGTCATGATGTGATGTCCATTGCTTGGACCTGTGTGAACTTGGTTGCTATTTCTGATGGCCTAACTGGCCAAATACAAACTTTCAAAACTCAGGCAGAAAGGAAGATGAATCTTAGTTGTTGCCTAGCAACCTCTCCTTGACACCTTCTGGTTAAGAAAAAGACACACATGTCCCCAAGCAAGTGACACACACTGATTATCTTTACATTGTAAGTATTCTCAGTGCCTTCTTTGTATATCCAATATTTTCTAAATTTCATATACTAAAAAATGTATTATTTTTGTATTTAAGATATAATAAAAATCCATTTAAAAATTTTTTAAAGGACTGTGGGTCAATTGTATTCTAAATTTTTGCTTCCCAGCTACTCTCTGAATCATGAGCAGTTTTTCTATGACAAAAAAAAGTGGAGGGTGGGTCTGAGACAACTTCTCCCTGTATTTTCAGGGGAAAAAAAGTATTCATAGCAACCTGGGTGAGGGGCAGTGGCCCTTTATTGAGGCTCAAGATGAAAACTTCAAACTTTGTGGAAGCCCCAGGTCTATTGACCTCACTGGGAGGAGTAGAGTATGCTTGCTCTCCAAGAGTTCTGGAAACAAAAACATATTGTCTCAATGTTCATAGTATTGGGTTAACAGTTTTCCAAGTTGGACTGTAAAAAATCCAATAATTTGTTGTTTACCAGAGACATTTATAAATAAAAGATACAGAAATTATAAAAGTAAATAATGGGAAAAATATACCAGGTAAATATAAAGCAGAAAAATAATCTATAAAAGAAACATGTCATAATCAAGTATATTCATCAACATGGTTAACCTGAGAAATGCAAAGCTTGTTTAACCCTAGAAAATCAATCAATGAAATTTACTATAATAATGAAATACAAGAGAAAAATCACATATTGTCTCAACAGATTTGGAAAAAGTGTTTGATAGATTCTGACACCTGTTTATGACTTAAAAAAATAATTCTCTGAAAGACAAGAATAGAAGGGAACTCCTTCAACTTGATAAAGGATACCAGTAAGCATCATGCATCATACTTAGTGGAGGCATTTTAAATACTTTCCTTTTTAAGATCAGGAACAAGGCAAATATGTATTCTATTACAGAAATGGCCTATGTTATGGCCAATGCTCAAGTCAAGAAAAAGAAGAGTTTCAGTTCTTGCTATAATGAAGTAGTTGGGACCCTATGTAAACAACTATAACAGCTGGCCAAAAAATTATAAAACAACTCTTCACAGACATAATCTTTGAGAGAAGGAAAGAACGCTAAATTACCATGCAAGTCAGAAGACAATAGGATGACATCTTTATCACACTGAAATTTTAAAAACTTGTCGAAACATACAGTTCTATACTAAGTGAATGTGTCCTTCAAAACTGAAGCCAAAATAAAGATGTTTTTGAACCTATAAACAAACTAACAAAAAAACTCAAAGAATCTGTTGCCAAAAGGTGTGCACACGAGAAATAATGCAGGAACATCTTAAGGGTGAAGAAAAATGTTACCAGGGAGAAGCATGGGTCTACAAAAAGGTATGAAGAGTACCTAAAAAGGTAAATATATGGACAAAGAGAAATAAATATTGACTCTTTAAAACAATAGTATCTTGTGTGAGTTGTAACATATGTAAAAAGTAGAACATACAACAAAAATTCCACAAGAGAGGGACACAGTACTAGAAATTGAACTCTTGTAAATTTCTTTTATTGTTTGAGAAATGGTAAAATGCTAATCTAAAGAAGACTATAATGAACCAAAGAAACGTACTGCACTTTCAAGCACAACCAATAAAATCATAATAACAGATGATATAACTGAAGAGCTAATAGAGGAGAAAATGAAATAATAAAAAAAATTTGTTAAATCCTAAAACAAGCAAGAAAGGAAAAATAAATGATACAAAACAGATGAGAAAATAGGAAGCAAATATCAATATGGGAGATATAAATCCAACTATACCAGTAATTAGACAAACCCAAACTTTCACTTTTAAAGGGCCTGAAGCTGTTAACAATCCTGTGTCCATTGAGTTGTTGTAGTTTCCATCGGCTCTTTTTTTTTGAAAGAGCAATTTATTGAGATATAATCCATATACCATAGAGTTCACTCATTTAAAATGTACAATTCAATGGTTTTTGGTGTATTCACAAACCACCACAATCACTTTTAGAACACATTCATCACCCAAAAAGAAACCTCACCCCCGTCAGCAGTCACTCCCCCACTTACCCTAAGCCTCCCAACTTAGGTAACTGCTAATGTACTTTCTATCTTTAGAGATTTGCCTATTCTGGACATTTCATATAAATGGAGTCACATATGTGGGGTTTTCTGTGTCTGTCTTCTTTCACATGCTCATTTCATCCATGTTGTAGCATGAAGAGTATGCATTCCCTTTTATGCTTACGTGCCTGAATACTATTCAGTTCAGTATGGAATATATTAAAATATGTCACATTTTTTTTATCCACTCATCAGTTAATTGGCATGTAGTTTGTTTCCACCTTTTGACCACTATGAATAATGCCACTGTAGACATTCATGGACAAATGTCTGTGTGGACCCATTTGCTTTTATCACAGGACAAGGGGGGACTATAAAGCCAGATTAGATGATTTCCTGCTTTTATAGACACGCTCTGTTTTTATCTCTTTTGCATGATAGCAACTCAATTTCCTTTTCATAGTCAGGCTCAGTCACCCCAGCTACTATAGTAATTTTTTGGCCTATTTATTCAATGTCAGTAAGAGCTCAGAATGGCAAGGTGGCAGCCTCAACTTCTAGGTCAGATGGAAAAAGAGACTGACTGGTGTCCACCTTATTATTAAGGTCCTTCTCTTCTGAGTTGGCCTTTTATGAGTATTAACACATGACGTAAGTATCATCATACTCTGTCCCCATTTGGCGAGGCCAATCCACATTCTTCTCAAACCTCCTTCTCACTAATGCTTTAATCATTCTAAGTCCCTACCTACAAAGCCAAATCACAAAGTCACAGGCCATGAAACAATGTGAATTTGCACTTCCGTCCATATCTCCTTCCAGAAAAACTTAATTGAATGTGCTACTCATAGTTCTGCCCAGTAGGAGAATTTTCCCATTGTCCTTCAAGGCCATCTGAATATGGCTATCCATCTACTTTCAGGTGGTGCCAACCAATAATGCAGAACCATTGGCAGCTCGGATCTGAAGTTGTTCTACATTCTACTTGTCATAGGAAACAAAGGGACATAGGTGTAGGTTGAAGGCAGTACAAAAGGAGTAGGTACTCTGGAAACTGCTCACGGCTGTTAGGATCTTCTTGAGCTCACTGTTAGAAATATGACTTTCATTTGATAATTGAGGATTGCTGAGCATGCATAATTTTAGGAGTTGGTGGGTCAGATAATATCCACTCAGGATGGGTAGCATGGGTCACATGGTAACTTGGTAGTCCCTGGTCAAGCATTCAGGCCAGTAACAAAGTCAGAAAGCTATTTTTTTTTAAAGATTTTATTTATTTATTTGACAGAGAGAGAGACAGACAGACAGCGAGAGAGGGAACACAAGCAGGGAGAGTGGGAGAGGAAGAAGCAGGCTCCCAGCGGAGGAGCCTGATGTGGGGCTCGATCCCAGAACGCCGGGATCACACCCTGAGCTGAAGGCAGAGGCTTAATGACTGAGCCACCCAGGCGCCCCAGAAGCTATTTTAAAAGAGTAGCTATCTGCAAGAAATGACATAGATCTACTCCCAAGTCCTAAAGATCTACACTGTAATTCTCCTATTAGGGCCCGCCAGCAGTTCAAACAGCATCTCTATCTGCCACAGATGCTTTAAGCACCATGGAATCTGCCAGGTCATATGTCCTGAGTGATAGATCAACTTTCATAGAAGACTGGATATTTTATAGAATCTTCTCCTATCCTGGGCAATGCTAAAGAAATGGAAGCCTCCCGGACACTCAGTAAATATATCAGAGTAACATACTCAGATGAGGTGGATATTGCCTTTATGATCCAAAGAGACCCACTAGGGTTCATGTCTCTTTCTTACTAGTAGGAAAGTCTGAATGCAGCACTTTGTTTTTCACCTTGGAAAGATATTACAACATGACCTCCAGGAGAAGTTAGCACAATTTTTTATAAAGAGCTAGCTAGTAAATATTTTAGGTTTTGGTAGGTACGTATAGTTTCTGCTATATATCCTTCTTTGTTTTCTTAAATAATCATTTAAAAAATAAAAACTACTCTCAGCTCACCTACTATATAAAAGCAGACCATGGACCAGCTTTGGTCTGCAAGTCATAGTTTGGGACCCTGCCTTAGGCCACCAGGACACCAATAATTTGCCTGAGGTGGCAAATCTCTGGATTTTTGTGAGGTTTATTTTACACCTTATGGCATTCAAGTGTCTTACCAAGGTGTCTAGAATTCTTGTCACTTCCTACTCACCAGAGCCTTAACATAGTGAACCAGAATGACGTCCTATGAAATGAAGAAATGATGGAGGTCCCTACAGACTCAGTTATGACATAAGGCTTGGAAGCTGAACATATTTGCAACTGGAGTCATCAGATGATAAGGTTTATGATAAGTCACAATAATTTTCCAAGATCCATCTGTCTTCAATAAAGGCCAAATAATGAGTTGATGGGCATCAGCACCCCTACGTCCTTCAAGTCCTTGACAGTGGCACTAATCTCTGAAGTCCCTGCAAGAATGCAATATTGCTTTTGATTCACTATTTTGGAAGATGAATAGTTATAATGCCCTTTATTTTCCTATCATAATAGCCCAGTCTACTACGGTCATGGAATCAATGTAGAGACTGCCACTTGCTAAGCTTTTCAGTTCCACCTATGCATTCCAAAATTGGGAAATAACATAGGGTATGTTCAGTGGGCTCCTTGTGAGACCAACCTAAGCCAAAATTGCATTGTTCACCTAACATTCAGAATCTCCTACTTGCCTGGTGGACCACATAGCATAGAGATCTCTAGGAATTTGTGTCAGTTCAGAGCCAATGTTTAGTAATCCCTGAGGAGTCTGATTATTTTCCCTTCCCAAATGCATAACCACCACGACAAATGGCCACAAGTCCCTTTGGAGACAGCTAAGAGGAAGACCTAGCATAAATTTTGGCTATGTAGTAGGGTCCCTCCTCAAGGAGACTTGGCCTCCCTTCGTTTACAGGACTCTGGATCTGTCAACTGGCTTAAGTCTTGGAACTGATTGAAGAACCACAATTTTCTTTAGAGTTTCAAGTCAGGTTTCCATATACCAGATCTAGAGCTTCTGGCTTATATAAATCAAGTAAGACCATATTAAGTTGTCTGTTGTGCGTTGAATTGTATCCCCAAAAATGTATATTGAAGTCCTAACATCTGATATCTATGAATGCAACTTTATTTGGAAATAGAACTGTCGCAGATGTAACGAAGATTTAAATTAAGCAGAAGTCATACTGGAATGGGGGAGGCCCTTAATCAAATATGACTGACATGGGGAAAAAAAGAAGAGACAAAAACACAGGGAGAGTGCCATGTGATGACAGAGACAGAGATTGGAGATGTGTCAACAAACCAAGGAATGACAATAATTGGCAGCAACACCAGAAGCTAAGACAAAGGCATGGGATAGATTCTCCTCGTGAACTTTCAGAGAGAACATGGCACTGCCTATGCCTTGATTTCAGACTCCTAGCCTTCAGAACTGTGAGGGAATAAACTTTTGTTGCTTAAAGCCACCTAAACTCTGATATTTTGTTATAGCAGCCTTAAGAAACCAATACACTTTCCAGCTATTTAGGACCCAGGACATCATAAATGAGTGGCCAATGCTGACAATCTCTGTGGGTAAGACTATTGTGATGATTGCTTTTATTCTGCTATCCATTATGGTAACCAGCTCATCTTATTTTTAGTGATTAAATGCTGTCTCATGGCTCCTACCAACCAGAATTCCATCATTTCCACTGAATTCAGGAATGAAAAGATTTATTTTGTACAGTGGAAATCATGGGCACAGTTAACAGGTATGTGACAACCTGACAGACATCGGAAACAAGATGGAATTATTAAATAGATCATACAAAGAATTTCGACAGATCAGCAAGACAAAGATAGGTAATCAAATAGAGGCTGCCTACTGCACAGGGATGCAGAAATTGTAGTTAGAAATGTAGAAATGTTTATTACTAGTCATCAGAGAAATGTAAATTAATATAATGACAGATTCCTTTATACCCATGAGATCAGAAAAAACTAGAATGTCCATTGGAGGAAGTCATCAAGAAGACATTGCCAGTTGACCTATGAGCTGAACCGGGGAAACTGGCAGCCCCCCAACCCCTTCCTTGTTCTTGGAATGTTCGTTCTGCTTGCTTTCCCTGTTTTTAGAAGCTGCTCCAAGGATACAACGTTGAGATAAAAATGTGGTGGTAAAGCTATCTGGATGACGTAAGTGATTGAGCCCAGTTCAGGCTCTCTATATAAATTTTTAAGATTCTGTGGGTGGGTGCTGAGATCTACTCATCTTGTGGGCATCCAAGACAAGCCTCATATGTAAGTTCCCTTCCTTATTAACCCTACTATCTGACAATCTGGAGCAGTCTGCCTCTATCTTTGGTCTCTCCTTGCCCTGTGGGGGTACAGGGGCCCCTTTGCAAATCAACAGTGTCATATGGCACCAAGATTGTTAAGGATATGAGACAATTAGAATTCCGATGGATTATCATTAGGAGTATAAGTAGGTTTGGCCACTCAGAACAATCTAGATCTATACCATATCTTAGTATTCCTGTCTCAGAGAAATTATCCCACAAACCCATGGAGGGACTTACATAAAAATTCTTAATATAGTATTACTTATGAAAGTAGGGAGCTGGAGGCAACCTAGATATCTATCATTAGGGAAATGTTGAAATAATTTTTTGGAGTAGAATGAAATTGCAGATGCCCTGCCGTGCAATATGACACAGAAAGTCTTGTTGAATTTTCTTGCCAAAAAGACCGTTGCCTGAACATTTCACTCCATATCTCTACTACCCCCTTGGTCCAGGTGGTCTTTATTCCTTCTAAGATGAATGCAGCCGCCTGCAAATGCTCACCATATTCTACTTTTGGAACCTCCTATTTTTAACACGGTGGGAGGAAATGACCTTAACATGTGTCAGTATTCCCAGAGAAGAACACGTCTTCCCCTTGATTCAACTTTGTGTTACATTCTCAAATAAGATTTTATAGTTTGGGTTTTTTTTCTTTGTTTTTTTGTTTTTACTTACGTAATCATGTATCGATTCTATAAAGATTTATTGCTTACTGATCCTGCATTTAGTCAGTGCTCTAGGCACTGAAGTACAAAAGTGAATAAGACAAACAAAGCTTCGGGGACACCTGGGTGGCTCAGTGGGTTAAGTGTCTGCCTTTGGCTCAGGTCATGATGCCAGGGTTCCTGGGATCGAGTCCCTCATCAGGATCCTTGCTCAGTGGGGAGCCTGCTTCTTCCTCTGCCTGTCACTCCCCCTGCTTGTGCTCTCTCTCTCTAAAATAAATAAATAAAATCTTAAAAAAAAAAAAAAGACAAACAAAGCTTCTACCCTCAAGGAAAGGACATTCCAGTAAGAGTTTTAGATAATAAGAATGCAACAAATAAATGTAAAGTACAATGTTAGGGAGTCATATGTGCTTTGAAGAACTATAGTACGGGCTCAGAGAATGTGAGAAGTAGGCAAGGCAATTGCTATTCCTAAAGATCTATACTTTCCCGTTTATTTTTATTTCTAGCTATTTTATATTTTTGACTATTATTTATGAAGAAAACAGAGTGCAGAGAGTAAAATATTACTTCAAAAACTATCAGTATCACTGTCCTAAAGATACACTAATTATGTCAACAGCTAAAAAAGGGAAAATTCAGAGGACAAAAATAAACTCTAAGATATTAAAGATTCTGATAGCAGAAATACAAACCCCTACAAAAATGCTAGAATATAACCTCTAAGAAACTCTTATAAATATAGACAATATAATAAAAAAATAAAGAGATGGAAACAGAAAATAGAGAATCAGCACAGTCAGGACAACACAAAGGTAAAAGATTCCAGAAGAGAGAACTGAGAGAAAAGACGAGAACAATTATCAAATAATAATAATAATAATCATTATTATTATTAATACAATGCTCAAAATGCGGCATGTGATTTTCTAAATTTAATGAGCCGAATGCTTGACACAGCGGTTGGAAAAATATCTTACACTAAGTTACATCAGTATGAAATTTCAGAACATTGGAAACACGTAGAAATTTCTAGAAGCATTCCGGGTGGGTTAGGATAGAACCAGTTTACATGATATAAATGCACTGAAGGATTTTTTTTGCTTTCAGCGGAGAATTTGGGAACAATTGAGTAACAGATTCATAGAAAACTCAAGAAAAGAAATACAACGACAACAAAGAAAATGTTTAAATTATTAGAAATAAATTGTATTGCAGTACATTACATGAGTTAGCTATAAGCAATATCCACAGGAATAAAAGTGTAAATATTAAATATTTAATTAACAAGTTAAACTAACAAAGCTAACTAGCAAAAGTTACTTGAATTTTTAATGTAAATATGCTCTAACTGAGAAGAGGCTGGGGTGAGGGAAGGTGCAGAGCTGTGGATTGGTAGAGAAAGAGTAAGTCCTTGTTGTCAATAGTTGGCTATCAATAGATATTATTTAAAACTTAAAAAATGATGCAAACTTGTAAAATAAAAGCAGAGAAAGGCAGGTTGGAACCCAACATCATCTTTTTCTTTTTCCTCTTACTTTCTACCTACCTCCTCTCCATGAACAAAGAATCTGGTTTGAAGATTAAGGACAGAAAGTAACTGCTGATATAATCCTGATTTTTGCTCCTTTTATTTTGTTTGGATTTCGAGAGCGAGGAAACTCTCACTTTAGCTTCCCTTCCACATTTTCGATTCCTCTCTTTATTTATCATGACTTTGATAATGATATCTTCTCTCCGAAAAGAAAATGGAAGCTTTTCTCAATTATTTTTCATATACCTCTCCATGAACATCTCATGGCTTCATGAAAAACATAAATTATCTCAATATCATATCTATAAAATCGACATTATAATCTCTCTCTCTTGCCAGATTGTTAAAAGCAATCTTAACAATGACGATTCTAGAATAATACCTAGGAAGTTTACAACCAGTGGTGGTTGTTGCTAGTGATAGCAGTCCTAACTAGTCCTTGTTTTACTTGCCCTGTTGCCAAAACTGAGTCATGTCACTGTGCGTATAAAATGTAATTGATGGACACAATATGCCTTGGACAGCATATGCACTCGGTGAATATTTGTTGAATGAATAAATGAATATATATGGGAATGAGTGCTTGGTGCTGGAGGCTTTTTTCTATGAAATTGACTGTCCTATTTACAGTGAAGTGATCTTTCTGGTTAGATTTTTCCCCAGAGAATTCTATTTTTATTTTAATTGAAGAGTGGTTATAAAACTAATTGACTATTTGCATTTGCAGGAAACTATTCCCACCTCCCATCAACCCCAAACCCCAAGGAGCAATCAGTGTTTAGAGGTTTCCACCCATACCAGTGGTTTAAAAGAAGTAAAGCTCAAGATTAATGCATTTGCTTGTCAGATATGTACTTAGACTTCTTAAAATGAATCCAACTCAGGCAAGATTAATGCATATAGCTTGTCAAATATATACTTAGCCTTTTTTTAATGAATCCAACTCAGGCAAGTCAGTAATTAATGCCATAAAATTCAGCTCAACAGAAACTCAATTGAAAATTGGGAACAACATAACAGAGAGTTCTATTGAAAGAGTGGCTATCCATGGTTGCTATTTTTAAAAACTAATTCAAGGCACTTTGCCACTTACATGAAAGCAAAGATAGAGGCACATTGTATTGTACATGAACATAAAACTTTTCCTTGTGTCTTTAGAACCATATTCAATATGGACATATCAGATGCATATAATGCTTAAGAAAAGTGCTAAAATGTATTTTGAGGGCAGGATATCAAAATGAGACAAAGAAAGTGAAGAAAAATAAGTAAACGTGTAAGTCTACAGGCATAGCACAATTATGTATTTAGAATATAAAAATATTCAATGTATTTTATTAAACCAATTATCTAAACAGTTATAAGAAAAACATGTTAATAGTGGACTTAGAAGAAAACCTTTATGAATTACAAATTTATTAATTTCTTAAATTTTTTTCTCCATTAGGTGAAAAACAAACAAAAACACAACAATGATGACAACAACAACAACAAACCTGATACGGGAAGAAATGGACTCCCGCTAATTTAAAATTTGATAATACTACAGACACACTCACCACAAAAAAATCATCCTTTTTCTAACAGTGTGATGTCGACTACAATAAAAACATGTAGGACAGGGCGCCTGGGTGACTCAGCAGTTAAGCGTCTGCCTACGGCTCAGGGCGTGATCCCGGCGTTCTGGGATCGAGCCCCACATCAGGCTCCTCTGCTGGGAGCCTGCTTCTTCCTCTCCCACTCCCCCTGCTTGTGTTCCTTCTCTTGCTGGCTGTCTCTCTCTGTCAAATAAATAAAATCTTTAAAAATAAATAAATAAATAAAAACATGTAGGACACAGAAATTTTAACTTATGAAAGAGAATTATTTTAAAGCAAATTTAGAGTAACTGAGAAGCAAGTAAAATAAGCATGAATTGCTATGGTTCAAATAGTATTACTTTAAGAAATCAATTCTTTTACATTTCAGTAACATTCTCCTTTTAGTTATTTATAACTGTGTGTTACAACTGTGTATGTGTGTTGTAGTATTTCTATGTGTATCACGGAACGAGTTTACAGCAACAAATGGGGGTGTTAGGGGATTTAGAATTAAACCTTGATGAAAAATTTTCATATGAAAAAGCACAACTGGCTGTCGTTAGATTGATGCTTACTTTACACAGTATTTCCCAGATTCTGGTACATTAAAACAGCTTTGGTTCCAACTTGGAATTTTATAGTTCCATATTAAATTTTTGTAAGTCATATTTGTAAGTCTTCCTCCAAAATAAAAAAGAATACAGCCATGACCCTATCAACGTATTTGGCTTTCTGACCTTGTCAGTGAAGATTATATTAGTTCTTCTGAGCATATTATGTACTATGTTACAGTCCACACACTTCAATAGCTTTTCTTTTTACTACACAATCAAGTTGAATTTGAAAAAGGCAATATGCAGATCTTTCTTTAATATGACCTTATTTTACTCATCCCCCAGAACAAGCCACTGTCAGAAACAGACTCATCTCATCGCCCTCACTCTCATGCATACGCATCATATACCCTCTCTTTACCTGCTAGGCCCAGTGGTCAATGCTCAGCCAGGGTGGTGTTCTGCCCTGCAGTTTTCCAATAACGATGACCAGCACTGATCTCTCCCCTGTCTTGGAGAACTTACAAGTCCTATGTTGTCCACTGATCAGTGACTTACTGTCTTTATTATTATACATGCACACACACACATTCTTACATTTATAAAGTTCTTTCTCGATCAGATTATAAACTACCGAAATAGATAATTTGGATTTCAGCTTCTCTTGGGTCTTGTATTTATTAAAAACAACAATCATAACAGCTATAACAACATTGCTGTTAATTTTCCATCTTGATAAATATAATAATGCTTCCCCCTGCTAAAAACTCTTTATTTGTTGGCAGATCATTCCTGGTTGCCAGCATAGACATGGGAAAAAATTAGAAACCAGGGAAGGAAATAGAAAGCTCTAGTGAGTGGATGGGAATGTCAGTTTGGCTTGAGGGCCTTGAATTAAATTTATTCACTCATCAAACATTTATTTAATGCCTCCTATGAATCAGGTACTGTGGTCTATTCGAACGTGAAATAATCTGTACCTGCCTGTAAGGAGTTCACATACTCACATTCTCTAGGGTGAGATGACAAGAAATCAATATTTATAACCTCGTGGGATAAGCACTATAACATGTGTTTGCATAGAGTGTGATGGCAGCATAAAAGAAAGGAAGCAAAATGAGTCTGACTGAGAGAAAGTGTCTCAAAGCAGGATTCCTGGAGGTGACTTTTGAGCTGGGCCTTAAGGAAAGTAAGATTAAGCTAGGGTCATAGGGGAAGGTCATTTAATATGAAGGCAGGATCATGTGACCTAGAAGAGAGGCAAGAAAATATGGGGTATAGTCAGGGAATCACAAGTAGTTCAGTACAGCCAAAGAGTGGAGTCCCTACAGGAGAGTAGGAGGAAAAAAGTAGGAGCAGAGTGAGACAGAAGCCAAATTGTTGTATACCATGGCACTCAGACATGATCCTGTGGAGGACAGGGAGCCATGGGAAGGTTTTTAAACAGGCCAATGGTGTGATCATATTTGCATCTGAGAAAGATCACTTTGACAGCTGTGCCGAGGATAGATTGGAGGGGAGGAGTCCAAAGACAGGGAGATAATTTAATATTATAAAAGAGAAGTGATATGGGGCGCCTGGGTGGCACAGCGGTTAAGCGTCTGCCTTCGGCTCAGGACGTGATCCCGGCGTTGTGGGATCGAGCCCCACATCAGGCTCCTCCACTATGAGCCTGCTTCTTCCTCTCCCACTCCCCCTGCTTGTGTTCCCTCTCTCGCTGGCTGTCTCTATCTCTGTCGAATAAATAAATAAAATCTTTTAAAAAAGAGAGAGAAATGATAAAGGGCTGGACAGGCTAGAGGAGCAGTGGAGACAGAGAGGAGGGAGCCAATTTAAGTAACAGGAGAGGGTATGAAATGAATAGCACTCAAGGATGTTGTTGTGGAAGTGACAGAGAGGAACCTAGATTGACTATCACAATGATGGCTGGAGTGATAGAATGGATGATATTGCATTCTATCAAGAGAGAAACTTAGGAGGAGGATGGTGGGAGGAAAATGAGGACGTATTAAATTTGCAATGTCAAGGTTGGGATGGTCATTCAGCAATTCATTAGGATATAAGTGTCCTGAAGATGAAAGAGAAACTTGGGCTGGATTTATCAGCATGTGCAGGGCAGCTAAAGCCAAGAATATGAAAGAGGTTTCTCAAGAAGAGTAGAAAGAATAGAGAGAAGAGGGCTGAGAACAAAGCCTGGGTGGTCTCACCATGTATTTTTTGGTTGTTCCGCAGAGTGTAAGATCAACTTACTGTGACTTAAATTTGGGGCTGAGGTGAGGGTTCCAAAGCTGGTCAGAGTTTGTGTAATTTAGACTTTTTGTTGGTGTCAATGGAGGGAAAATGGAGTCTTCCTTATTGGCTCGACCAGGTGTGTGGCAAAAAGGAAAGGAGGGGTAGAGTTTAAAAGCTGTCAGTCAGGGGCGCCTGGGTGGCACAGCGGTTAAGCATCTGCCTTCGGCTCAGGGCATGATCCTGGCGTTATGAGATCGAGCCCCACATCAGGCTCCTCTGCTATGAGCCTGCTTCTTCCTCTCCCACTCCCCCTGCTTGTGTTCCCTCTCTCGCTGGCTGTCTCTATCTCTGTCAAATAAATAAGTAAAATCTTTAAAAAAGAAAAAAAAAGAAATAAGCTTCAAACTTATCTATGCCATGGTATTTAGGGATTTCTTTGTTACAGCAATCTAAACTCTACCCTGCCTGATACAGTGAGTGATGTCGTGAAGCTGTAAGAAGTAACATCCTCAAAACACATGAAAGAGGGATGAAGATATGATAGCAACAGGGAGGGGGTGAAAAAGAGAAGGCTCTACAGAGCTGTCATGAAAGAAAGAAAGAAAGAAAGAAAGAAAGAAAGAAAGAAAGAAAGAAAGAAGAGAAGGAGGGAGGAAGGAAGGGAGGTAGGGAGGGAGAAAGGGACAGAAGGATAGAGGGAGGGAACGAAAAAAGAAGAAAGAAAGAGGGAGAAAGTGTTCATAATGGGGTGCAAGTCTGAGAGAAGACTGGGCCCCCTCTTGCTGTCCTAGCCCTTACATGAGCTATGGACCTGATACATAGGGAAAAGAGAGAACACTCCCTTCAAAAGGATGGCAAGAAAGATGAGTCCTTTGAGAGAATGATAGTTTACACTTAAACGAAATAGTTGAAAGGAGAATTACGTGAGAGGTGTGAGCTAAAATGGTGTGTTTACAATAAATTAGAGCTCCCCTGGGGCAGAACAGATTCACTGTAAGAAGATGAATCAGGGAGGAAGCAAGGCATAGCTGGAAAATGGGATTCGTGAGTGGGTAAAGAATGGAAGGGAGTGGTATTCTCCGCCCTGCATGAGAATGACAGGGAGGGGAAAGAGAGGAACTAGCAGGACTCCAGGTTAGCTGTGAGTGATTGACCTAAACTTTTGATGTTAAGTAACACTTGGACTTGAATCTCTATGTGCTGGGGAAGCGACAGCATCTGAGACAGGTATGATCAGACTGACCTTTTAGAAAATCTAGTCTAAGAATAAACAGAAAAAGTGAAAAATTAGAGGTGGGTAAAGTAGTTAGGAGACAGAACTAATGAATTTTACTTGGTTGAGGTGTTACAATTTGTATAAAATCTACAAATGCAATTGCTAGGAAATTGAAATTCTTCCTCTGGGTTTCTAAAGCACTTGTTTCTACTTTAATTATAGCACTTAACCACCTAATAGTATGCTTTTTCTGTTTTCACTTTTGCCTTCCCCGTAGCCTGAGAACCCTTTCTGAACAGGGCTGTCTTTTTCATACCTGCATCCCCAGGGGCCTGGGCCCGACACAGGAAGGCATTCAGCAATGTGTTTGTAGGTGAGTACACGACGCTATTGGAATATTTAAGACATATGGTGACTAGGCCTCCTACCAAAAGAGTGACAGCCAGAGTAGAGGGAAAGGACAGCAGAAGCAGTTAAAAGAAACAGTGGCAGAACATGGTGAATGAATAAAGACGAGAGAAAACTGAACACAACCACAGCAACCACACTGAAAGACAAGTCAGGCTACAACAGGCAGAGATTCGACTGGAGACAATGGGGACAGGCAGACATTCAGGTGCCCGTCCAGGAACCTGGTCACTGCCTGTCATTTCAGCTGAGATTTGTTGAGGCCTGGGGGGTGGCATGGAGGGTAGGTGATGGGGGGATCAGGGAGAGCAAGACATGGTTTCCTATTATACGATGTAAGAAGAATCATCTTGTAAATTCAAAAGTACGCAGTCAACAGAAAGCCCAGAAGTAAAAGACAAGGTTCTAGACGCAGATTAGTGTAGGAAGCTGGACGAAGTTATTGATGCTGTGGTAAAACTTCTAGGGATGTTTCTTATTCCAAAGGTCTCTGAGGTTTGAGCTAAAGCCCTTATAATATGCAAAAATGTATTTTGTCAACATCATCACTTATACGCAATGCCTTCAGATAGCATATGTATAGAACATTCTAGGTGTAAGTGAATAGAAATTTTGTGACTAAACTATTTCAAGGAATTAAAACAATACAATCAACTGTCTGGGTCTCAACTAAAGCAGAAACAAAGGCAAGGATTACGGCTATAGACTTAGTGAACTGAATATCAAAACATTCCAAAAGAACATAGAATCAATGAAATTTATAGAATGATCAATAGCAATATAACAAACATGCTGACAATAAAAAAACCCCTGATACTTTGTATCAGAGGGGAAAATCTAATTAATACAGTGTTCTAAAAAGACCAAGATAAGACACATCAAGATATTTCCTAGAAATTATTTTATTCTTTCCTAAGAAAAAGGTTATTCATAAAGAGACACTTTACACTTCCTCCAACCAAGGGGCTGGCACATAAGAGGAAGATACACTGAATGTTTCTGAATTAGATCAAGTTAGTAAAAACAATGAGGCTGGGTGTGAAGTAGTGATCATGGGTTTATTTGCACTCCCGGAAGTAGGCACATTTAATTTAGCTTATGGCTGAGATCTATCTATTCGACAGAGTGGCCCAAAGGAGAGCTGATCAGCTCAGCCCAACACTGGCCACAGTAAAGGCAGCTCTCCACAGGGGAGGCTCAAGTTTCCCTGTTTTGCCTAGAGATGATGCATTATGCAAAGTCAAGCTATTGTAGCTTCCAGGGTGCTCACTCTACCTGTCTGTTCAACCACAGCCCCAGTCATCAGTCTTACCCACAAACATCCTTTGCCAAAGACAACCGGGGTCCCAAGGAATGTCGAGAAACTGCTTAAGAAGGTGAATGTCACTTTTGTGACGGGGCCAACTCTCATCATCTTAGAGAAAGGACAATGTTATTAAGGACATAATGTTATTAAGGGTTATTAAGGGTTGCTCTAAGGCTTTTATTTTGACCCAAAGCTTGTTTCCAGATACCAATATATTACCTTTCAATGATCCTAGTGTACTGAATGCCTATCAGTTATCTGAATGTATCTTTTTTTTTTAAAGATTTTATTTATTTATTAGACAGAGATAGAGACAGCCAGCGAGAGAGGGAACACAAGCAGGGGGAGTGGGAGAGGAAGAAGCAGGCTCATAGCTGAGGAGTCTGACATGGGGCTCGATCCCATAACGCCGGGATCACGCCCTGAGCAAAAGGCAGATGCTTAACCGCTGTGCCACCCAGGCGCCCCTATCTGAATGTATCTTAAAACATTCAACCCAGATCTGCTTATTTTAACTTATGGACAATGGGCAGAAATTAGTTGGAAAGAATCAGCATGACAAATGAGCATTTACAGCAAGAAGAAGGCTACCAGCACAGAATATGTAGGAACTGGACAAAAATTCCTCTTTCTCATTTTATTGCTGTAAACAAGCTTGTTTTACAACTACTAAATCACACAAGTATCAACCCATTTTCACCCATCTCTTGAAATTGAATCAGAAATAGTAAAATAACAAAGACTTCTGTAAAAATGACCGAAACAATGAAATGTGTTTCAATGTGTTTTCCCTACCCCAGTTAATGTAAATGTGTATAAGGAAAATTGTATCATGTGTATGCATCACTTCTAGTAAGAATACTAGGTCAAAAGTAATTGCATTTCATTTCTGTCACATATTAGACCTTATAAGGTGTCCGTGAGCTTCACCAGCCACAGTTTGTCTATTCTAATCAGGTTTCCTTTTGAAACCAGTTCCCTAGGGAAGGAAGGGCTGTTCAGGGCTGAGCCAGAGCTCCCGAGGGACAGTCAAAACGGAAACCTTCACATCAGCAGTCTAAATACTAATCCAACCTCCCAGGAAGAATAATATTTTCACTTAACTGGTTCAAAGAAATAATCCCAAGGTTCTTCATGTGTTTCCTGGGCTTTGCAGTGAAAGGAAGGTTATAGTTAGGACATGGATTTAAATGTGGAGGAGGAGAAACCACTATTAATTTCGCCTGCCAAAAAATCAATACCTGTTTTAACCTTTCTCTCCCTTTCTTTCTCACTCCTTCTTTGGCTTTAGAAATAAACTCCGTGTTTATTATCTCCTAGGATTCGTGCGCTTGTGTGAGAACTTAGGAAAGTCAGTCAACAACTTGTTTAGACAATCCCATTAGGAAAATTGTCTGAGCCAGGAGGCCATCAGAATGCAAGCCTTCATCAGGTACTTCTATTTGTTATCTTCAAACCCTATTTTCTTGTCCCAATCACCTACAATTACTAGGGAAAGGATCTCTATTGGAATATAAATTCTCAGAATTCAAATTATTTACAGTTTTCTGATGGGACATCAATTTCTCCAACAGAATGCATTTGATGATGTCTCTAAATAGGAGATCACTGCACCCCAGGCTGTTTCCAGTGGAGGAAAAACAAGAACCTGTAAATGGGGAAGGACAGGATGGACCCAAAGAGTACTTCCCATTAAGACCCGTAATCTCAGAATTTGGGTCACAGAGACAGCCTCACACTCTTCTTGCTTTCACTTTGGCCCTCTAAGGTTTTAAAAGGCTCTTCTTGAAGCATTGTCAGCATTAAGATGTTTATCTCCTCCCTCTAAGATTCTTGCAAGTGGTAATAAAATTGTTTTCATTTCATTTAAGAAGCCAAGTCAAGTTTTTATTACATTCAGAAAGGCTGCTGTCCAGCTGTTTGGACACCAATGGCACATTAATGTAATGACAAGCAAAGTCAAGAGCTGGCTTAGAAGACTAGACCTTTTATCCAGTTACTGGATGCCAGTCTATTTCTGTTCCAGAATTTCATTAAGAATCGTTTCTAGCATCTTAATCTATTTCTGATCCAGGCTAAGGTCATGGAAAGCTCCCTTCATCTCTGCTTCTTCAGGCCAAGCTTCTGCTAAACTAACAACATCCCCCACCTCTTTGCACATGTCTGGAAAGCTCATATTTTTGAATTCTTTTTTGATCTTCAGTACTCCTAAACCCAGTGCCATTATTTCCCTTCCAGAACAGGCAGAGGGGTGCCTTGCATTACGTAACAATAGTTTGTCTCCTATCCCATTGCACAGAAGTATCAAGTGATTTGTAAGATATAGCACATAATCTAAAGAATGACATAAGTACACCTCTATGCACATACATGCATGAACCATCTCTACAAGCATACATAAGAAATGGATGATAAGGGGTTTCTTCTGGGAAAGGGAGCTGGGACATTCAGGATAACTGGGGAGAATGGAGACTTACTTCATACTGTCTCTTCTTTTATGATGTTGGAGTCGTTTTACCATGTGTTTTCCTATTCAAAGAAAAAACTGTATTCAACTGTTAAGAGGAAAAAAACAATATAGAAAAAAATGCATGGGATAAAAAGTGTCTGCATTATGTTCCTATTTGGATAAACAAAAGGATCTGTGTATATACACGAAAAATTGCTAGAAGGATACACAAGAAACTTGATATTAGTTAACTCTGAAGAGTGGGACTGGTGTTCCAAAGTGGGTGAAAGATACTTTAATCCTTAAAATTTTTAATTATAAAATAAAATTTACATATATGAAATGCGGGTAGATTAGGGAAAAGAAGACATGATTTCTAATGTAGCACTTTCCAAGAAGAAGCATGTGCCCTTAAGCTGGGGTGTTATTTAAACAACCAAAGCTTCCATCCCAACACACACACACACACACACACACACACACACACACCAGAAAAGCCAGACACAAACGTCACTGGCTTGACTATGATTTTATATCTTATCAGTAGAATGAGCCATCCAAGCAGCATGCCTAGTTTATCACACATCTAAGCCATTTTTCAAACTTTTGTGTCATTAACAATGTGTCAAACACAATCTGCTGCATTGTCAAGACTACATGAGAGAAACATAATTCTGGTTTCCAATTCCTATGTGGTGAATTTATGCAACATGCTTCCTTTTAAGACACCCCTGACGTTTGATTAAAAGAGAGGCACATTTGCAGGCTGAAAATTAGAGTTACCTGGAGAAATTAGGTAAAAAAAAACCAAACAAAACATATCCCTACCACTTTGATCTCTTCCTGGGAACTAGGGACAATGACTATGGAAAGATACTCCTTTCTACCGCCCTGTTCTGTTTTCCTCATAAGAGAAGCACCCAAGTTTTCATGGGCATGTCAAACCTCACCAAAGAATGAATTAGGGAATTACAATCTGTGTGTGATTGTGTTCCGGCACGGGGGGGTGGGAGGAGTCTTCATGTCACATTTACTTCGTGTTTCGTGCGAAATAACAACAGCAACCACAAAGGTAATATAGGTAGCCATGACCAACCTATGCCAGGATAATCAGTTCAGTGTTTAGAATGTACATGTATGTTTTATCTTCCTACCACCAAAGCATATTAAATCTCTCTCTCTGGGGGGGGAAAGCCTCAAATCTATATTTAGAACAAGCTCCCCAGGCAAGACTTAGGTATATCATTGTTCGAGAATCAGGAATCTAAGAAAGAAAGGCAATAATCACGCCCTGGCTGACACTGATGGAACACTTTCTATTTTCCAGTTACTGTCACCACCCTCCTGTAAGCCACCTTCATTACTCACCTCAGCATCTCTTCTGGTGTCCCTGATTCTGCTTTTATTCCCCCACCACCAACCAGAGTCTTTTAAGAGATAAATCATTTTGTGCGACTCTATTCCTCAAGGACTTCTAATGGCCTCTCATCTCATTCTGAATAAAAATCCAGATTTTCCCATGGCCTGCATAGTCCCACATGAGCTGGCCTCTCTAACTTCTGTAACTATCACCCTCTGCCTCCTTCACGCTGCGCCAGCAGCTCTGAGTCCCATTCTTCCCCTTGGGGACATCAAGGACACTTTCACCTTCAGTTCTTTACATTTACTATTCCCTTTGCTTGGGAAAGCTCTTTCCCAAGTGATACACAGGGCTCACTCTCCACTTAACTGAATATTCATTCAAACTTTCTCCCATTAGAGAGGCTACCTGTGGCAAGCAGCCTCTAAGATGGTGTCCAAAGATTCCCACCTCCTGCTGTTTCTAACCTTGTATAATCCCCTCCCCTTGCATACGCTTTTAGCCAATAGAATATGGCAACATTTAGGGGATGTCACTCCTATGGTTAGAATACAAAGATTGTTACTTTCATCTTGCCAAGAGACACTCTTTTGCTGCCTTTGATGAAACAGCTGCTATGTTGCAAGGTCCCAAGTGGCAAGTAACCAAGGGCAGCTTCCAGCCAATAGTCAGCAACAATCCAAAAGCTCTTGAGGCACTGGAGGAGATAATGCTAAGTGAATAAGTCAAGCAGAGAAAGACAATTATCATATGATTTCTCTCATCTATGGAACATAAGAACTAGAAAGATCGGTAGGGGAAGAAAGGGAAGAAGAAAGGGGGGGTAATCAGAAGGGGGAATGAACCATGAGAGACTATGGACTCTGAGAAACAAACTGAGGGCTTCGGAGGGGAGGGGGGTGGGAGAATGGGATAGACTGGTGATGGGTAGTAAGGAGGGCACGTATTGCATGGTGCACTGGGTGTTATACGCAACTAATGAATCATCGAACTTTACATCAGAAACCAGGGATGTACTGTATGGTGACCAACATAATATAATAAAAAAAATTTTAAAAAAATAAAATCTGTTTTGTCTGCTATAAAAAAAAAAAAAAAGCTCTTGAGGCACTAAATCCTGTCAACAAACCAGTAAGTGAGTTTGGAAGTGGATCTTTCCCCAGTCAAGCCTTGGAGTGAGACCCCAGCCTTTACAGAAATCTTGGTTGCACCCTTGTAAGGGATCCTGAAGTTAAACCATGCTCAGATCCTTGAGCTACAAAAACTTTGAAATAATAATGTATGTTGTTTTAAGCTATTAACTTTAGGGGTAATTTTTTACTCAAAAATAGATAGCTAATACAATTCTTTGATTACCTTTTATCTAATAGAATCTACCTGTTCATCCTCTGTCTCCTAATCTTGCTTTATGCTTTATTTCTTCTTAGTTCATATCATCACCTAGCACATATTCACTAGCCCCTATTCCATACATGAATTGTTGTCTGTCTCTGACTACTGGGATATGGTGCCCTTTCACTTACTATTATATGGCCAGGACCTAGAAGAGTACTTGGCACATTATAAAATCTCAATCAATATTTACTGAATTAGTGAGTTACTCATTGAATTCTTCCAACGAATGCATTATATATGTATATTACTTTCTATTTTTTGATGAGAAAACAGATGCATGAAGACTTTAAGAACTTGTCAAGATGTGACAGAGGTGGTAGAGGTAGGATTGGAATACAGTCCGTCTGACTCTGGACTTTCTCCATTATATCACTGTTTCCCAAACTGGGGGTCCACAGACGCCTAAGGGTTTCAGACTACTTCTCAGGCATTAATTTTTTCTAAGATTTTATTTTTAAGTACTCTCTACACCCAACATGGGGCTCAAACCTACAACCCCAAGATCAACAGTCACATACTCCACCCAGTAAGCCAGCCAGGCACCCCAGGCATGACATTTTTTTGATTAAAAATTAATTTGTATTGAACTTGGAAATTGAAGCATATCCTGCATCATCTGGATGACCACTATTTTACATATCTTGAGTCATCAGTGTTGAAGTGTGTGTATATGATTAGGTTGGCTCTATATTGGTTATCATAGCCTTCCTGACTGCCTGTCTGTAGGCTGCAAGCTCTAGCATCAGATGCAAAGGGAATAGACTTACAGAGACTGCTTAACCAGCTCCCACAATTGCAGAAGCCAAATCCCAGTAACAAAGCCCTTAATATATTGATTCTGTTTTTCTGATTGAATCCTGAATGGTACATTAGCTCAGTATATACCAAAATAAGGCTGTAAAGTGGGCAAATGCAACCACTAAAATGTGATGGTACCTTGCCTGGGATTTCAACTGAAGGATATCTTAGCAAAAGAGCCCACTGCTAGATAGCTATCAACATCTTGTGCTGGAATTTGCCTCTCAGCCTCTGCTTTTCTCAACCCCTGTCTCCCTCCCTATTGTACTCCATATCCTGCTCCCTTCTATCTCAATGGCCAGAGTGAGCCTATTTTGGAATGGTTTCTTCTCCAAACAGGAAGCACGGAAAAATATAAAAAGCGTTAAGGCAAGGAGCTGATGGTTAGGGATGCACTGTTGACCGGATAGGTGGCAACCACAAAGCAGTCTTCCCATAGGTTCTGCCACAGATGCAGCCCTGGCATCTCTGTGAGTCTGAATTTATAGCCGCTACGGCTCTTACAACCCCACCCAGGTACTCCTACGGCAACAATCACAGTATTTACTATGCATGGACTCATTTCCCAGAAGTCTTATGCTATCATTTCAGAGATACATATTTGCAAAGGAAATATTTTGGCCTCAACACAGGAGAAAAGCTATACTTGTGAATCAGAGTGTTCACATCAGGAATGCTCTGGACATAACTTTAAACCTTGATTACACCACTTTGAGAAACAACAGACAGAAATGGCCTTTTGAAAGAGCAAATTCACATTTTAAATGTCATCAAGCCAGGATATTTCTTACTCTCCTAGCTTTTTAATCCATACCTAAGTAATCCACACTTAACTTTTAGAAAACTTAGTCCTCTCCTTCCAGCTGGGCAACATGGTGAATCTATTTTGCAGATGACATTGTCCTGCATAGGTGAGAACAGCCCAGTTAATATATTTTTTTAATGTGAAGTCCAAAATTAGTATTTTGGGTAGACTCTTTATTATTTATATGAGTTTCACTTTTAAAAAAAATGTATTCTAAAGATTAACTATATTTTGTCACTTGGCTGAAGTCCAAGCAGCTTCAATTTTTTCTTTAACCATTTTCTTTGTTAATATTTTCCCAGAGAAATAATTATAACTATGTATGGAACACCTACTATGTGCCATGCTCCATGTTAAGAGTTTAGCCAGTTATTCGACTTATCCTCACATTGGCTTGGTGGGGTGGGTGTTATTGTCTCTGACTAGCACCAGGTCCCACAGCTGGTAGGAACTTCCTCAACCCTAAGTAACCTGACTCCAGAGTCTGTAATATGACCCCTTCTCTGAATCTACCAACTCTGGTTAGTTATTGTGTGTTGCAGAACTTCAAGGCCTTCATTAGTAGTTGAGCAGAACTAACACTGTGTTTTACAAAATTTGGTTTTGACCCTACCTCCAAATATCCTCCAGTAGTCTGGCCAAGCTAATATGGTCTTCCATATGGGCAAGAATTTTATTTTGAAAATTTTAAAATTTAAGTTGTGACCCTTTTTTCCTAATTGTGAATTCTGTAACCCTATGTAAAACTCTCCCCAATGCACTCTAATTCAGGAAATATGTATCTACGAGCCTGCCTGTGGATTATGACTCAGTAGGTTCTCATCTTCCACCTATCCCAGGAGGTCACCTGGAAGCCCTTTTCATCATATTCTATGGACAATATCTCTGGAAAAATCAAACAAACTTCACATTTCTTACAGGGACAAACCTTAGTCTATAATGCTCAATACCCTAAAATACTGATGGCATTCTGCTCACTTCTTTTACTTCTAAAGATAGATTTTTGTTAAGCTTGGCCCCTTCTTCAAATTTCCAGCTATCTCCAGGTAAAGATTGGCAAATAGAGATCATCTTACAAGTCAAATCTAATAGATTGGTAATAGATGCCAGCCGAGAGAAAGATCCTGAGGTTTTATGTGGGTTCAGGAAAAAAGAACACAGGAATAAATGGAGGAACTCTATTAGAAATGCAGGGAACCAGCATGGTGGCCGAGGTGCCATGTATCTGCTCACCCTACCCTGTTTACACTGATTCTACCTGTGAAAACCCTGTGTCTCAGGTCAAGGCCTAGTAATGTAATCAGAACAAAAGAAGCAATATCAACCAGCATCAACCCAAGGACCCAGTTTGTTGTTTTATTGTAGATTATAATTTTAGAGAATTTTAGTCACGATGACTTCCATTTTATTGTCTTCAATGCTTCTCACAGGAAGGTAACTTTTGAAGCATTTTCTAAAATATAGCAAAATGTGAGTTGTTTTTAGATTTGTTCTGAGATTAATTCAAAAATAGTAGCATGATCGCTCACTGCATTTTATACCAGCCCAAATCCATTATACTTTGCATCAAACAGGATGGGAGTTTTACTAAAACTCATAAAAGCAACTGTGGGATTTGAGGAGATGATATATACATGTGGAGACAAATATTGTGTAGATACTAAACAAGCCCCTCTTCTTTATCCTTGAAAATTTTACACCTTGACCATGGTTTCTAGACATTTACAACCATAATGGTTGTGACTTTATGTGAAAATTACCAGGTACAAATAAATATTTTCAGTGGTATTGCTTTAATCTCCAACTTAATGCAAAATTATCTTTCTTGAAGGCATGAGACTTTCTCCACTTCTCAATCAAGAGAATTGCCAAAATGCTTGGGTTTTTTCCAGAGTGCACTGTTGTTTCCACATGTCAAGACTTCTAGGGAAGCAGGCAAATTGAACACAAAGTCTATCTTCACCACCTTTTACATCACATTTAAAATTAAAGTTAAGGGGCTCCTGGTTGGTTCAGTGGGTGTAAAACTGGTTTCCGCTCAGTTCAAAATCTCAGGGTGAGATTGAGTCCCACGTCAGGATGCGTACTCAGCAATCTGCTTTCCATTCTCTCTTCCTCCACTCCTCCCCAGGCTTGTGCACGCTCTCGCGCTCTCTCTCAAATAAATAAATAAATAAATGTGAAGAAACAAAGAAGCAGACAGCCTGAAAAGACGAAGAGAGCAGGAACAGAGGCAGCACATACAAGAGATAAAACAAAATCTAGAAGCTGGAAGATAGATTATGAGTGGTAACTGAATTCCAATACCTGAGAAAAGTACAGTCTAAATCTAAAGTAGGGGAAACTAACAAGAAGTAAATTGATGCTCACCTTATGGCCCTTTGGGATGCTCTGGATATGGCAGGAATAAGTTCTAAAAGGGCAGGTGCACAGGGCTGCAACAGGAGGATGAATTGAAGGACTGGCTACATTTTTAAAGGAAAAATTGACCTTTTCTGTTGCAATTATCTCTTTCCAAGTACAACTGAAACCTAGAGGTTTACTCTCTGGAGAATTAAACCTGAAAGGATCTGGTATTACTCATAAGAGATACAGCTGAGGGCAAAGATGAGGGACTGTACTAAAAACAGGGAAGTTATGTGAATGTTGACATACTGAGATCTGAGACTTTCAGCAACCTTCATCTGTCAGCTTCCAGAAAGCTAGAAGCTGGCTTTTTATGTCCCTTAAGCAATAATCTGAGAAAACTCATTTGTCCAGGTGAAAGGACCTACTGAGATACAAAACTGAAGGTCCTGAAACAAAATAGCTGGGCCACAATCAATCATTCTATATTCAAGCTCAATTGTTCACAAGGTGTACCCATAAACATAAACTTCAAGGTAGCATTTTTTATATCTGTTTTAAACATGACCACTACAAAGAACAAAGCCAATTAAAAAAAAAAAGAAAGAAATTCAAGACAGCAAATAGAACAGAAAATATTCTCAGAGACTTAAGAGAAATTTAATTCTCTTGTTTTTTTTTCTTTTAAGATTTTATTTATTTGAGAGAAAGAGAGAGAGTGCAAGTGCATGGGTTGGAAGGAGGGGCCAAGGGACAGGGCGAGACAGAATCCCAAGCAGACTCCCATTGAGCATGGAGCCCCACAATGGGCTAGATCCCAGGACCCTCAGATTGTGACCTGAGCTAAAATCCAGAGTTAGCCGCTTAACCCACAGCTACCCAGGCGCCCTGAAAAGAAATTGCATTCTGGAAAGACTTCTTTTTAAAGGATTATTCAGATAATAATAAAGAGTTCTTGGAAAATATAAATATAATGCAAAAATTCAATGGAAGAGTTGAAAGCTGCAATTTAATAAGTACCCCAGAAACAAAAAACAAAAAACAAAAAACTCACAAAGGGATACAAAATACAGGGGAAGACAATGTTAGTGGATCAGGACTTCTAGTACTGGACTAATAACAACTCCAGAAGGACAAATAGTGAAAACAGAGGGAAGAAAAGGATTAAACAAATATTTCAAGAAAATTCCTCGGAATTGAATAACACAAATTTCCAAATTGAAAGTGCTAAGAACAATATAATAAAAAGGATTTGTCTTCCTGAAAAGTCATGTCTATATGAAATTTCACAATATTAAAGACAAAAATAAAATGCTAAAAGCTCCCAGAGGGGGGAAAATTGGTCACATTTAAAGAGTCATGAATAAAAATGACATCGTACTCCCCAAAAGCAAGAATGGAAATTAGAAGACAATGGAGCAAGGCCTTCATAATTCTGAGGAAAAAAAAACTATTCCTAACATAGAATTATGTGTCTGGGAAAACTATCAATCAAGGTTGTAGGTAATATGAAAATATTTTGAGACATTTCATATTTCGAAAATTTTACTTTTGGAGCATCTTACCTTATGGAGCTACTAGAGGAAGAACTCCATGAAAATAGGGAGAAATCTAAAAAATGAGAAAAATTGGCTTTCGGGATGCAGTCAGTCGAACACAGAGGAAAGAAGAGAATGCCAGTGATGATAATGTGTAGTAAGCCTAAGAAACAGCCATTACAAACTGACATAGAACAGAGGACTCCAGCATTGTTTCTAAGAAAAAAGAAATAATACACATACACGCACACAATGGGGAGCTATCTTACCTGTTGCATTGAACCCACTGAGGGGAGACTTACACTTGTGGCAAAAGTGAAATACTCTTAGGGCATTAAAAAAAAAAAAGGTAACTATCATCTGCAGGGAAATCAGAAAGTTTTACAAGAAGGGAAATATAATCATGGATACCACATGACCAAGGTCTGACTAATAAAATAACTTAATGGAATTTGTAAGATAGCTGTAGGGGGAGGATAAGAGAATAATAAATACTTGGTGGAGGGGAAAGGGAGTACATATGACAGAAGAAAGTTAATGAATAATATCCAGAACAACTAAAAATCAAGAAATAGAATGATGAAGTAATTTTTTTATACGTAACAAACACCAGAAGAACCGAAAAAGTTCAAAGTTGTTGTCTCTGGGGGATGGAAATTGGTCACAATGAGGGGCAAGACCAGGAGCCCATGTTTTTCATGTTAAATTCTGTAATACTATTTATCTTTAAATTATGTACATGTATAAATTGGACAGAAATAAAACACTGTCTCTTTCAAATTAGTGTATGAGCTATCAGGCAAATAATTATCTTTTGCAATAGCCTAAACTTAGTAGTGAGCATTTTTACATTTCCAGTAAAAAACTCCTTCCAGCTTTATTTTTAAATTTCTGCTGGAGACCAAGTCCCCATTGTCAAAATTAACTTGAAAACTAAGATAATTATCAAAGAGGAAAGACTGTTTTGTCCCCCTGAAGAATAATTAAGTGCTCCGATTCTCTTATCCACTTTGCCTTTGCAAAACTCATCATAGAATGATAAGTAACTCTAGAGTATGGAAAGACAACTTCTCCTGGGAAATTTTGACAATCACAAAAGTGAATTTGGGGCCCAAATTCTCAGGATAATAGCCTCAATACTCCTCTGTAAGAGAAAGACCAGTCCTTTGACAAAGAAGAGCAGCAGTGGAGTAATGAATATAAACCTTCTCTTCTTTAAATCTTAACACTCCTGTTTGGTGATTGAGGTCAAGCAACATGACAATGAGGGGAAAAGGGCAGGCTCCCCTTAAGTCATTGTGCAAGTTGAATCTTTTTTAAGGATTTGTCTTCTAATTTATTCAATTCATCTGGGATAAATGCTTGCCACAAAAAAAGAAGCCCTCTACTAGGTGGGAAATAAAGGCTAACTAGTGACTGCATAATTATTTCTGTATAGGGCATGATAACCTACACAGATAACCTCTCTCAATCTTTGTGATGACCTCCACTTTTAGGTTAACCCATGTGATTTTTCGGTAAGAGTCCATATAACTAAAATCTTCGTAGAAATGAAAATAAATGAATGCTTGAACCTAATTTGCATATCAATGTAGTTTACTCTGTTTTCAAAATGTTAACCTGAGTCTTAAAAAATCTATTATTTCTTTCTGGTCTATAATTACCAAATAATTGTATTCGTCATTCTTAGAGCAATTTTTAAAGAGGTCTCATTACAAAGAAAAGTTTCCAATTTCCCAATTTCCTTTTTTATTATTAGAAAATCTCTCTTTACAAAGTACTATCTGACACAAATTTCTGGTAGATAAATGTTATATTGAGCTTTTTCAAAATTATTTTCTTTTTATTTCTTCAGACATCTGAAGAACTCATTAATGCGACACCCTATAGGCAATAGGAAATACTGAGGACATCAAAAACAATGCCTGACGTGTCCCAGAATGTAATGCTGTCTTTCAGATTCAAAGGCGATACTAATGATGTGTGTGTATGCAGTTTAAAAGACCAATACACTGGCAAGAGCATTTCTCCTCACACCCTGTCCACATGAAAGCTGAGCTTTGATTTATAGTTGCAAACATGGTTTGCTGAGCCCACAGGTGTTCCAGAGGAAGCTACTTAGACTCCGCTCAGCCTGAAGCCTTTGTTCAGAGGTAGCTCCTTCATCCTCACAGATGCCTTATCTGTTAGCCACTGCTAGTTCTCAGCGGTCCACAGCTGTGCTACATTGTTTAAAACTGAGCCCCAGGCCTTCCTTAAACTGTGTATTCTGTCTTCCTTGATTGAGGTGGTCCCACTTGCGCTCACGGCCCAGGAGCTGCTCAATCACGCTGCGGTCACTCACTCCACATTATCTCCAGATGAGCCACGTCGGGAGACTGGCTTTGTGCCATGACTAGCATTTTCCTAGTGATGAGCACAAGTTGCACTGGTGAAATTATGCAAGAGAACAGGTTTGCAGGCTTCTTGCAATCTTTTAAATGTTTTGTTTTTTGGTTTTTGGGGTTTTTTTATGGTATCACTCCCTTTGCCCTGAGCCAAGCCTAGAGTCTATTGCTGTGTTGGCACCACACTGGCATTCTTGATACAGTGTTTGTACTTTGTTTTCCTGGCAATCAAGGGAGTGTTGGATTTTGTGCTACAAAAGCAGGCAACTTTTTATTTTAGCTTGCCATGAGAAATCCTCGGATGTTGTGGATCTTGTGTGACCCACACTAGTAGAGAATATTGGTCTTTTAAGGTCCACTGTAGGTTCATTTGTAACTTAAGTGATGAAGTCACCCATGATCACATCACAGGTGTGGGGAGTCTTACAAGAACCACCCAGAAAGGCAGGACAAAGATACTTTTGTTCGTTCATGTTCATGGGTACTCTCATGAGTTACTCTATTCCAGATCTCACTGTGTTCCATGGTTTTCTACATTCTATATCCTCTCCATGGGCAATTCCATCAGATAAGAATATGCTGGAAACAAGGTAGAAACTTCTACCTTAGAATTTCTTTTCTTTCTATTTTTTTTTTCATGAAAGCTAAAACTTTGGGCACCAGTGACCATGAGATACTTACTTCATCACAACTCAATAAAGGATGTATTCACCTAGAACCCACATTCACCATAACCTAAAAGTCACGAATTCTTAATAATTTTGAAAAATACAAGAGAATGCCTCAAAGTTACAGCATTAAAAAAAATTCCATGGCCATATAGACCGGCCTTGTACTTATATTGAGCTACTCTGCCAGAAAAGTATTACAAATCAAAATAATGCAAATAAAAATTATTTTTGTAACAGCATTATTAAGCTGTATCTCATGAACTACACAATTTATCCATTTAAATATGTACAATTCAATATTTTTTAAATCAGTGATTTTTAACATATTCAGAGTTGTGCAATCATTACCAAAATTAATTTTAGAACTTTTTCATCAACAAAAAGAAACCCATACTCTCTGTCACCCTCATGCCTTCCATATCCTCCCTGTAATCCCTAAACAGCCACTAATCTACTTTCAGCCTTTATAGGTTTCTTTATAGATTTGCCTAATCTGGACATTTCATATAAATGGAATGATATAATATGTGGTCTTTTGTAACTGGCTTCTTTCATTTCACAGAATGTTTTCAAGTTTCATCCACATTGTAGCATGTGTCACTACTACCCTCTTTTTAATGGCTGAGTAATATTCCCTTGTATGAATATGCTACTTTAATTTACCCATTCATCAATTCATAGATATTGAGTTGTTTCCATCACTTGGCTATTATGAATAAAGGTGTTTAGAACATTCATGAACAAGTTTTTGTGTAGACATGTTTTCATCAGTCTTAAGTATAGACCTAGGAGCGGAATTTCCAGGTCTGCCGTAGAAATGGCAGTTCTATGTTTAACTTCTTGAGAAAGTGCCAGACTTTTCCAAAGTGGCTGTATAATTTTACATTCCCACCAGCAGTGCACAAGGGTCCTGATATCTTCACATCTTCATCAATACTTCTTGCTATTTCTCTTTTTGATTATAGTCTTCCTCATGGATGTGAAGTGGTATTTCATTGTAGGGTTTTTTTTTAAAATTTTTGTTGGTTGGTTGGTTGTTAGTTGGTTGGTTTGACAATTCTATACATTGCGCAGTGCTCACCATGATGAATGTAGTTACTATTGGTCATCATACAAAGTTATTACAGTATTATCAACTATATTCCCTATGCTGTACTTTTCATCTCTGTGTCTTATTTATTTTATAACTGGAAGTTTGAACCTCTTGATTATTGTGTTTTTGATGTACATTTTCCTAACGACAAATGAAGTTGAGCCTCTTTATGTGGACCTATTGGCCATTTGTAGATCTTCTTCAGAGAAATGTCACTCAGATCCTTTGCCCATTTGTTAATTGGGTTGCCTTTTCTTTTTCTTTTCTTTTTTTTTTCCAGCTGTAAGAGTTCTTTACATATTCTAGAGACAGCCCCCTATCAAATATGACTTTCAAATATATCCTATTCTGTGTCTTGCCTTTTCACTTTCTTGATATTGTACTTTGAAGTATTAAAGTTTTTCATTTTGATGAAGTCCAATTTATCTATAATTTTTTGTTGTTGCTTGTGCTTTGGTGTCATATATACGAATCCATTGCCAAATCCAAGGTCATAAAGATGTAGTTCTAAGTTTTCTTCTGAAGGTTCTACAGCTTTAGCTTTTATGTTTAGGAAATTGGTTCATTTTGAGTTATTTTTTTATGTATGGCGTAAGGTAAAAGTCCAACTAATTTCATTCATTTGTATGTGGATATCCATTTGTCCCAATACCATTTGTTGAAATCAAGTAACATTGAAAAAAATAGCATCTAATTTTCTCATAGGAAAAAAAAATACTATAAAAAGGTTAAAATCCTGATAAGGACCAGGCATTCAAATTTATTTTGGCATGATCATAATCCTGGGCTTAATCACCAACTTTATATAAAATACACAGAACTTGTTAGTGTAATTTAGTATGAATATTTCAATTAAACACTGGGCAACATATTTACCATGTTCAATCTCATAAAGTTGTATTTAATAGGCTACAGTGTCATAATGTATTCTATAGAAGCTCTTTCCCTTTTTGTATTTAGTGCTTTAATTTTACTACAATAAATTAGTTAATTGAAAGAAAACTTTATGGGTGTCCTGGGATGATGAAGCTTTCAAAGATAGGTTTGAGAGAAAAATGTTGGAAAACATTTATTTGAAACCCTTGAATGGCTTTACAAGAAAATGAAGTAACAATATCTATTTGTCTAGACTGTTTTCTTCATTATACGTTTCCTAGCAGAAAGATGGGTATCAGAAATCAAGCAACTGTGGTGGCTTCAAAATATAGAGTTCATTTGCTGTTTTTGAGTTGCTACCAAATATTGGGCATTCTCTCCTCTGTCATCATGTCATACAAACTTATATTGGCTAGTCCTTATTTGTGCTAAAATTTCTATCATTTACTCTCTATATGATTATATTCCAAAGTTAGGGGCTTCAAATCTTTGGCCTAAGTTATAAACAAACAGGGAGACACTAAATTTCTGGGTTTAATACTAAACTTAAAATATTAAAAGTTTTTCCTTCTTACCCATAATACCCACATGTTGTTTTTGAAATTCAAACCAGCACTAGAGTTCATTACCTTCCCAATATGCCCAATTTTGTTTTATTGCACTAAAGTCTAAGGCTCAAAATAGCCATTTGTGATCCAATGATTCTTTGGTACTTTAAATATAGTTTATATCTTAATCATCCACTGCCTAATTTTTAGATAATACATTATGATACTGTAGCCCATTAAATACAACTTTATAACATTGAGCTTGGTAACTCTGTTGCCCAGTGTTTACTTCTTAAAAAATTATACCAAGTTATATAACAAAAGAACAAATCATTAATTTATTTATTTTACTGAGGTAAAATTTACAAACAATAAAATGCATAGATTTTAACTACAGATTTTTTTAACTTTTAGATTATTTGAGAACAATGACTTGGCTATAGTGCTTGCTTGAGTTCCAGGTTATAACAGTGTTCCTTTCTCTTTTTTTTTTTTTTTTAAAGATTTTTTTATTTATTTATGTGACAGAGAGACAGCCAGCGAGAGAAGGAACACAGCAGGGGAGTGGGAGAGGAAGAAGCAGGCTCCCAGCGGAAGAGCCTGATGTGGAACTCCATCCCGGAACGCCGAGATCACGCCGAGCCGGAAGCAGATGCTTAACGATGCGCTACTCAGGCGCTCCTCCTTTCTCTTTTTGAAGGGAGTGAATGTCCTGAGTTGTGCTTGTCTTCACATTTTAGACCAGTGGTTCTCAAACGTCAGTGAGCATTTAAATTTAAGTGTAGAATGTTATGAGTTTTCACAAATGTAAATATTCACTGACAAATGTAACCACCAGCACAATCAAAGTGTAGACGATTTTCATTAATCCAATGGCTTCCTCAAATCCCTTGGCAAGCTCCACTCCCACATCTGGCCCTAGAGTCCCACCGATGTGCTTTCTGTCCCTATTTTGCCTTTTCTAGAATTTAATATCAATGGAACCATACAGTATGTACTTTTTTGTGTGTGACTTCTTTAAATCAGCAAAATGTTTTTTTGAGATCCATGCATGTTTGTACATGAGTACTTTGTTCCTTTTTATTGCTGAGTAGTATTCCATTATATGGATATACCAAATTTGTTGATCCCCTCACCTGCTGCCAGACATCTGAGTCATTTCTAGTTTGGGACTATAATAAATAAAAGTGTTATCATATTTGTGTATAAGTCCCTAGTGTGGATATATTTTCATTCCTCCTAGGTAAATATTCAGGAGTGGGATTGCTGGGCCATATGGTAACTATATATTTAACGTTATTAAAAACAAAAACAACAAAAAAACTCTGCCAAAATCTTTTCCAAAGTAGTTGTATCATTCTACATTCCCGCCGGCAGTCTACGAGTTCCAATTGTTTCACATGATGGGCGATAGGGGCAATATTTCTGTGTTTCTGCAAAATTGGGGCTAAAAAGATGAGATCCGGAGCTAAAAACCAGCTTTGGGAAGTTAGTTTACAACTATTCAGTAATGACAGAACTCCAAGGAGAATGGTCTAACTCTGGTTGTGTGTGTTTATGTTTAAGGGAAAATAAGGCCTAAGATTTTGAAGACCTCTCTAGATAATAAAAGCTTGAGACACAGGGGCTTATCTAGTCATTGAACAGATTAATTTGCATTTCAAAAAGTTAGAATGAGAACCCAGGATTCTTTCCACCCACCTCTAAGGAGAAAAGGCTTCTCTCTCACTCTTTCTGGGATCAAAGAAAGAGATAGCTGACTTTATCCTGTAAATAGGCAGAGAAAATCTATGTTTATCCATCCCTTGCCTATGAAGTGTGGGGCCACTCGCATAGGGAATTTTTCCATCTGGCTTTCACTGCATTGCAACAGGCAGTAATTAATGAGACAAGGAGGCCTGGTGCAGTTATTATTATATAAAGAATAAAACAAACCTGTCTTTTGATCCAGAACACTGTATGTGTGCAATAAAAAATTAATGATGATTAACAGTCAAAGCTCAACCTATATCCTCACCAACACCTGCTGTTATCAAGATTTTTGACTTTAGTCATACCAGGGGGTGTGTAGTAGCATCTTATCCTGGTTTTTACTTACATTTCCCTAACGACTAATGATAATGAGCATCTTTTTCTGCGCTTATTAGGCATTTATATATCTCCTCTTGTGTCATTTCTGTTAAAATCGTTTGTCTCTTTTTGTTGGGTTGTTTACTTTTTGTTACTGAGTTGTGAGAGTTCTTCATATATTCAAGATATGTGTCCTTTGTTATATGTGTGCCTTGTGAATATCTTCTCCCAGTCTGTGACTTGCCTTTCCATTTTTCTTAATAGCATCATTTGGCCAGTATTCTGATGTAATAAGAATAAACATATATACCAATGAAACAAAATTGAGCCCAGAAGTAGACCCACACGTTTTATGGTCACAGATTTTCAATAATGATGCCAAAGTATTTCCATGGGGGGGTAAAAAAAAACGTATATATATATACACACAGACACACACATATGTCTTATAGCACACCATACATAGAAATTCAGAACACCTGATAATAGAGTTAAAGCCATGAAACGTCTATAAGGAAATAAGAGAAAATCTTCACAAGCTTTGGCTAAGCTAAGATTTTATTAGATAAGACACAAAAAGTACAAAGCAGTATATTTTAAAAACACTTAAATACTAAGTCCATGAGGAAACTAGACTGTTATTTTCTCCAGTTATAACATCTTACACATTTGAATGAATATTTCACATAAGATAAATCATTCCATTGCTGGTACATGACTGGAGGGTCTGTTGAAAAAGACCATGTGGCTATATGTGGGCTAAACTGAGATTACTTTTCTGCCTTATGCACAGGCTGAGGGTGGGGGTATATTCCAAGGAACTAGAGGTTTTGATCTGATGTTTGGTTTTAGTCTACTTTTTTAACTACACTTATTACCTCCTCCTTTCTCTGGGGTAATGGTTTGCTTTAGGGTTGGCCTAGTTTCCATTAGGCTTTAAACATGTCCTAATTAATTTTCTCAACTGTAGTTATACTGAGATTGTTCTCCAGTGTGACTTCCAAGGAATGCCATAGTTGTGAGAGGAGGTGGCATGGCCTTGCTAAGAGGGAGAAAAAGATAGCATTGAGCACCAGCTCAACTGTTACCAAGAAGAGAGTATCAAGAAGGGGCACTTGCGTGGCTCAGGCAGTTAAGCATCTGACTCTTGATTTCGGCTCAGGTCATGATCTCAGGGTCCTGGGATTGAGCCCCATGTCAGGCTCCCTGATCAATAGGGAGTCAGCTTGAGATTCTCTCTCTCTCCCTCTGCCCCTCCCTCCCTCAGGCTTGTGCACACACTCTATAAATAAATAAATAAATAAATAAATAAATAAATAAATAAATAAATAAATGGAAGAGATGATCAAGAAGATGCCCTATCACAGAATTAGTTGAAGGTTGCTGTTGAGGGAACTTATCATCAATATTCTTTCCCTTTTTCCTTATATACATTTTATTTTTTTTTAATTTTAGTTTTATTTTATTTTAAAGATTTTACTTATTTGTGAGAAAGAGAGAGAGAGGGAGAAAGAGCATGCAGAAGCAGGGGGAGAAGCAGGCTTCCCGCTGAGCAAGGAGCCCTCTGTGGGACTTGGATCACAACCTGAGCTACAGGCAGACACTTAACCGACTGAGCCACCCAGGCGTCCCACCTTATACACATTTTTTAAATGTTTTCATTTTCATTATGAAATGTTACAGACATACAGACAAGTACTAAAAACAATCTCATAGTACATTTGTACCTACATGCTACTTTTAACAGATCTATTTGAAATTGTGGTTGTTTCCTCCCATTCAGAGGTCTTGGTATTCTTCTCATTCACTGGGCTCATAAGATTTCTTAATTTCCAAAGCTGAATACAATTTGTTCTCCCAGCTTTCTTCTTGGTTGTTTCTAGCACTCGGATCTGTGATCCCATTTCTCTCCACACTGAATTTGAATGTCTCCTAGTCATTGACAGTAAACACTCTTATCTTTTTCACATATGAAATCAACAACTCTTATCAGTAAATAGTAGTACTAGTATCAAAAAAATAGTAAAAGTTGTAAAAAGGAAGATATGCTGAGGGAATCCAGCACGCAAAAATAAAAAAATGAGAGAAAACCCTGGCTCAGATTGATGCAGACAGAGGAGGAGAGAGCATGATTAATCAAGAACGGACTACCCCTTCATTTCCTTGTCTTCAACACAGATTTATAAAATTTTAAGCTAGATTCTATAACTCATTTCCAGGAAAAAGGAAAAAGCACAACAAAAATTGCTTTGAAAGCTAACTCTGCTAAGCTCTGCCTGTTACCTTTCATCTCTTTAAATCTGAAGCTCTTTGCATAGACACTTTGGAGTTTTAGAAATCAAAGAACCAAAAGGGAAATCCACCATCTGAAAAAGCACTATGCCTTTTTACATTTGCTTTATCCTTACACTACTAGGAAATACATCACTCTCTCACAGTATATATTTTACTCCTAGTTTTGTGCCTGGGCAGTTTTAGAAAGTATATAAACTCTTTCAGGCTTAATACTAGTCAAAGATTGTGTATTTATAACTAAAAATTTAACAGATGCATGAAATATCCAAGAGAAGAAATAATGTAAAAATACAAAAACGATATTGTCTTTTGAATACAGTTTTTTGAATTTTTCTAACAGAGATAAAATCTTATTACAATAATATTGGGTACATCTTAAATACTTGCACTGTATTGGAATTAAGTGATATGAAGTTTTGTTTTTTTTTTTTAAATAAGTAAGCCTCAGTTGGGAACTCAGATATTCTGTAATCAAAAGTTATTTTTGGAAGGGCCCTTGATCTGTATTAAAATAGCTTTTATTCCTCAAACTTAGGTTATTTGTGTTGTGAAGCAAATTTGCAAAAAAGTTATTTTGTGCAGCCAAGGGGAGTAAACTCAAATGTAGTGGTTATAGACACTACTGAAACTGGGTTATCTAAAAGTGATGAATGTTTAACAATGTAATGTTTAATGACCAAAAAAAGAAAGGAACCAGCAACAAAGAGAAGAAAAATGCAAATCACCAAGACCAATAAAGAAATGTTTTAGCCTCACTAGTAAGTCTGAAGGATCAAACTAAAGCAGTAAGGCACAATTTTTCAACTATTCAATCAGAAAAGACCCAGACATATTCATTGAGGATGGTTTAGAGGGATTCATAGCAAACTGTTAATATTGGGTATCTCCAATGGATGGAATTAGAAAAGGAAAAAGTAAATTAATTCCATATTAGAGATTTCTGAACTTTCCTACCTGTTTAAAACAATATGTATTAGTCATGTAACTTAAAAAAGAGCACTATGCTAGAAAAGTAACAGCAAAAGTACAGACACATACACACACCTCCATGTCTCCATGTTGGACCCCCTTATACACTGCTGGTTAAACTGTTAATTTCTATACTGAAATTTGGTAATTCAAATAAAAAATTTAAAATGTACATATTCTTTGATGCACAAAAATTTACTTCTAGGAATTTACCCCACCAAAAGTAATTATAATTACAGGTGAGGGTAACTATGGTAAAGTTTATTAGAGAACTTTCATAAACGCAAAATGTTGGAAATAATCTAAATGTCCTACAGCAATAAACCAGTTAAATAAATCATGAGGTATCTCTGTGATAAAACGCCATCCAGCAATTACAAATTATACTATAAAAGAATACTTAATGGCATTGGAATGTTCACGATATATTGTTAAATAAAGAAGTAAATTCTTAAACAGGATTGCAGCTGAATCAATTTTTATCTAAAATTACACAGTTATGATTTTCTATATATCATATATATGGTGGTGTTATGAATTTACATCACAATATTAACAGCAGTTATGTCCCATTGTTAAGGGGACATGGATAGTTTTATTGTACCAGTGCAATCTGGAAAGTGTTCAAATCACTCCTAAGACCTAAAAAAAAATTTTTTTTTTGAGCCAGGGAGAACTGGTTTGAGAAACAGAATGGGAAGATTTTTCTCTCATGTGTATCTACAAAGGAAAATTAATAGACTTAAATGAGAAAAAGGAACTATGATAGGTAGAATTCTAAGATACCCCCAATGAATTATATTCTTGTAAAATCCTCTCCCCTTGGATGTGGGAAAATCTGTAACTTGCTTCTAGCCACTAGAAAATGGCAGAGGTTTTGTCATGGTCACTCCATAACTTTTTTACCTTTATGTAGGACTCTTTCTCAGTAGACCAGAGCCAGAACTTCTCTTCCCGCCTCTGAAGAAATCAGCTGCCATGTTGTAAGAGGTCTTACAAAAGGGCCATGTGGCAAGAAGTGTAGAGGACTCCAGAACCTAAGAGTGTCCCTCTGTTGACAGACAGCAAGAAATTAGGTGCTCCTTTCTACAACCACAAAGAATTGAATTTTGCAAACAACTACATGAGCTCAGAAGAGGACCCCAAGTTCAAGAAAGGAACGCAGTTTGGCTGACTTCCTGATTGCAATCTTGTGAGACACTGAGCAAAAGACCAGGCTGGGCTAAGCTCAGACTCCTGACCCACAGAAGCAGGGAGATAAAAACATATGCTATTTTAAGTCAATGCATTTGGGATCATTCTTTTTACAGCGACAGAAAACTAATATAGTCACTACTGTAAAAATTTGTCACAGAATCGTAATTTAACTTAGTAACTTATTCATTCTTTAACCCATTCATTAAACAAAAATTTGCTGAATGCCTACAAATACCATGCTTCATGCTAGCATTGAGTATATAGTGCCTGCAATGAAGATTACAGATGGAGGGAGAAATGGGCAGAAAATAACCAAGCACAGTGCGCTATAATGACCGTGAACAAGAGTCATACACCGACACCTAAATCACATCATGAGGACCTCACATTGTGGTGAAGACCACAGGCTTTGGATCCTGACTGACCTGAATTTGAGTCCCAGCCCAATTGCGTACAAACTTTATGACCTTGGGCCAGTTGCTTAAACGAGGACTTTACTTTTCACATTTGTAAAGTGCTTATAATAAAACCTATGTTGTGGAGTTATTGTATAGACTACCTTCAATAATTCATTGTAACTGCTTAGTACATAAGTGCTCAGTGGATATGAGTTATAATTATTATTTTGTCTAGAGGAGATGATGCCTGAACTAAATTCAAAAAGAGTAGTAGTTAATCTGCTGAGGGTTAGGGAAAGTTAGGAGATTCCAAGGAAAAGGAAAAGAATTTAAAGTAATAATATAATACCTTTGGGGAAATGTTAGCACTTCAGTATGAAATATGGCTATTGAAATTTTACATATGCCAGTCACAAGTTTTAAAGCTGGGGATACAGATATGGATAATTTCTGCCATTAAAGCATTCTTTCACACTATGGAGAAATACACTTACACACATGCACATACATTACACACACACACACACATAAATGTAATACAAAGCAGATTGTGGTAGACATTACCACTGTTCACCAATATACAGTGCTCCACTTTTGGGCACATGGGGAGATTACACCTCTCCATCTCTTTAAAATTAAGTATAACTATCTGACTTGATTTAGCCAATTATATAACATGCTGAGTAAAAATAACTCTGGAAGTATTTATTTCTAACACTCAGCTCTCTTTTCCACTCTTCCCTTGCCTCATTGACTGCAAAAGCCTAAGTAAGAATATTGAAGCCATTTGGATCACAGAGCCACTGCCTAGAGAAAGGCTCTCCTGGAGTCTTGTCCAGGTCTGTTTTGAACTTTGGGGGATCCAGTAGCCTTTTGTTGCTTTAAGCCATAATATGTTTGGTGTTTACCTCAGTGTAACCTTGCCTATTTTGACAGATACACATATTGTTACCAGAAGTGGGTGATTCTATAACAAAGAGAACTAAAAGACGTGACATTAGTGGAGACTTTGGGTGGTAGTGGTGAGTAAATGGATCCTAGAGGTTACAAAGATGGTAATCCATGTTGGAAGCAGTTAGAAAACTCTAGCCAAACTAACTTTTTAGGCAGATCATGAACATAGCGAAGTTGTGTAATAAGGGAAGATATTGAGACAGAGTCAGTAGTGTATCCTGGCTGCAACTGACGGCACTTGCCATGGTACTCTGAGAAAGAAATGAGCTGACAAAAGTAATGACTGATTTGCAAGGGGCTAAGGGCAGATTGCTCCAAAATGGGCCACGTTGGCATGAATATTATTTTGAGTCCAAAGCAACCCAAACCCAGCAGATTCAGGAAAAGCTCTTTACTTCCCCTCAACTGCCTAAAAAGAATTTCTTCCCGCTTTGGGAAGAGAGTGATCACCATCGATAACCACATTATGATATAAATGAGGTGGTAAACAAAGAAGAATTTGGCAAAGTCTGTTTGTTAAAATTCCTCTCTATGTCCTATTATGCCTCTGTGGCCCAGCAAACATCTGTTTACCAAACATTTACTCTTTTTCATCTTCCTACGAATTGCATTTCTTCTCTTTGAGGTCCCAGACTCATAGCCACTTCTTAGTTCAGAATGATATATGTACCTCATTTTGCCTGTCTTTGGAATTTCATGCTTGTGTGTGGATTCCCCATCATATGAAACTAAATTTGATTTTCATCTGTTAATCTGTCTCATGTCAATTCGATTCTTAGTCCAGATAGAAGGATCTGAAGGCATAGGAAATTCCTCCCCAGTACAAGCATAATGTTTAAAAATAAAAATGGAAAGGTCTAGAAATGAAGAGAATGTTGGTATTGCTTCTTAACCTCAAACAGAAAAAAAATGAGAAGGACTTTTAGCAAAGATGGCTCATTAAAACTGAACCTTGCACTGGGACCAAATTAAGGATTTGTCATCAGATCTATTTTGAAGATCTCTGGATAAATTAAAGTAATTCAAGGAAAACATAAAATTAAGGTGTAGTGTCCAGTAAGTCTTTCCAATTGGCTAAGATGGCTCAGTAAAAAGAACCTAGTTTTTCCACCTGTGCCTGACAGTCTCAGGCGGCTCTAATTCACACAAGGAGAGGTTGGGCTAGTAGCTCATGAGGGTAAGAAAGTAAAGAAATGTAGCTGATTTGAAAACTAAGATCCAAGTCTTGAGGATTTTGTGCATGGCCATTGGTATCGAGAACCACCTGGAATTGAACAGATAAGAATCTAAGATTTTGAGAGAATCATACAGCAAAAGAATCATATAGGCTACACTAAAAAAAACTGACTTTTTGGAACTGAACATGATCCGTAGGCCCTCAAATATCAATGGGCAGGGAGTGGGCTGAGAAAATGCAGCAGCACTCAAAGAAAGCATTTCTAGCACTACTCAAGAAGGATAATGGAACAGAAAAAAAAAATGTCTCACAGAGGAAAGAGCCAAGGGCTACAGAAAACAATAGACTGATGAGCCCTTCTCAGGAAATAGCATACCGGCCCTAATCATATGCAACATTTTCTATTCCTAAGGTTGAGAGTTGTTGCAACATTTACCCAGGGGGATTTCAGTGTTGCAGTATACCAGGGATGAATGTGTATCTTTATTCCCCTTCCATCTTAATGTTACGGGGCTATCCTGACCTTGTTATACTGTTATATATTGGGTATGTGGGACAGACACAACTTATCTAATTAGTTTAGGGGACTGTGCAATAAGAGGAGATAATGCCAGGACCAAAGTGACCAAAGGCCTCACTCAGAGACCCTAGACTTGGAGTGGGATTCAGTTAGTTGGCTGAACTTTTGGGCTATAACCATTTAGGGAGGGGTAAATACTTTGCATGTCAGAGGAAATTAAACTCACTGTGTGTTGTGTGATAGAATTAGGTAGTCATTAGGGCTGTCCACCAGATATTTCCAGCTCTCCTTCAGGCATATGGAAGGGGAACAATGTTTTGCCCTCTTGAAATTGAATGTGGCATTTGACCTGCTTTAGTCAATGAAATTTTGTCAGAAGTGCTACAAGTGATTTCTAGCCAGAAGTTTTGAGAGTCAATATGCAATTCTGTCCTCTTTTTTTCAGTCTGCTTTGACAACAGTGCTCCAGATGAAGGCCACTTCAGCAGCCTGGGTCCCAGAGTGAGGATGTGAAGCAGAGATCACAGCTCACCTGTGGAAGATGCTTGGTCTGAACAAGTTCTTGTTACATTAAGCCAATGAGGTTGCAGGATTGTTTTTCAACCCAGCCTAACTCTCCTGTTGAGACTGATCTATCAACAAGCGTACAAGGATCCTCATGATTTCACCCCTGCCTGCTTCTCAAGCCATAGCCCCAATCATTCTTGATACACTTGTTATACCATCAACACCAGTAAATTTTAACTTTCTAAAATAAAATCACTATACTGTACAGAGCATGGATTGGAGAAAAGAAACTAAAGAATCATAGTCAAATTTATAGATATGGACAACCCCTCACACAAGGGGGAGCGTAGAGAGTAAGAACACAAAGGTTGAGGACAAGACAAAGGTATTTAAAAGCTGAGTGGAGGAAGCCATCGAAAGGCTAGGAGAGAGGCAGAAGACGACGTATCAGAGAAGTTCGGCAGAAACCAAGGGGGAAACTTTCCAAAGCAGAAAAGTCTACACATCAAGACGTACAAAAAGATGAGATAGGATGAAGATTAGGAAGAAGCAATTGGATTAGACAATTAACAAGCCTGTGCTGTCTTCAAGAAGCGTTTCAGTGGGGGAAAGGATCAAAAAAGGACTGAGGAGACCTGGAGACAGAATTGGGAAGAGGGAGGGAAAATTCGCGGAGGACAAGCTGCTGGCAGTCACTGCCTCATTCTTCCCATAAAGTAAGTCATGCTCTCATGTTGCTTTTCCCCCAAGTTCCAGTGACCCAATCCAAGAAATTACACTGGGCCCAACCCAGGTGTGTGATGGGTTAACTCGGTGCTAAATCTCTGTAAGAACCAGTGTGGACTTAAAATCTAAGCTATTCCAAGTCTGAGAGAGTACAAGCCTAAATCCCTGGATAAGTCCCTCCAAGCAGCTCTTTCTCTGAGGGGAGCTTAATGTGGTGGAAGGAGCCAACATTTATTATACTTCTTAGATCTGGCATTCCATTTAATCCTCACTACAGCTCTACAAGATGTGCATTAAAGTCTCCAGTGGATGAATAAGAAAACCAAAGCTCGGAGTATTTAGATGATAACTCAAGGTCAAACTGTTATAGGCAGCAAGGTCACAATATCTTCCTGGCTCCACAGTCCAGGCCTGTGTCATACTTCTCAACGTGGGGTGGTCACCACTAGGGTATATGACCCCACACCATGATACAGAGGAACAACTAGGGTTAAACATGACACGGTTTTTAAAAATAATTCATCTATTTATGCAGTGTTATTTAAAACTTATGTAATTTTTTAAGATAAAACTGGACATACCCCATTATCCCTAGACACCGGCTTGGGATGAGAAATACTGTATGTTCATACCAACTAGAAAGACCTAGGCTTACAGACAAATTTCTAAAACCAGAATCATGATGAATCAGTGGTGAGAGCGGCTAGAGCCCATGTGCAAGACAAGTCTCTCAGTGCATTGCCTCCTTCTGCAATGCCAAGCTTCCAAGTGCACACAAGGTAACTGGTCAGTTGGAAAGATTACTCAGAGATATGCAGCCATCCCATTTTTTGGCCTGGAAAAAAATACCAAAAAAGCAAGCTTTTCTCCACATTTCCTCTTCAGTTCCCCCACCCCAAGAAAGGATTTTGGCCAATTGAAATATAAACATTACCAATATAAATAGGCCAATATCTACTAATATCTGATTTATTCATTTAGCTTTACATGCATGTTTAAAGGCATATATTTATATTTAGCAATATTGCATTTGTCCAGTCTTGCAATACTTGAAACGACGTTATTCAAATGTCTCACATGCACCTGTCTGTATTGCTCTCACCCTCATTTGACTCACTTTTCAGATTCTAACAGTTTTCCAGAGTCCATCATCTGTTTTACAATCTAAATTGACTGAGAGACAGTTATTTTTTTAAAAGATTTTCTTTATTCATTTGAGAGAGAGAGAGAGAGAGAGAGAGAGAGACAGGTGCAAAGACAGAGACAGAGATAGAGAGAGCACAATCGGGGGAGGAGCAGAGGGAGAGGGAGAAGCAGGCTCTCTGCTGAGCTGGGAGCCCAACTTGGGGCTCGATCCCAGGACCTGGAGATCATGACCTGAGCTGAAGGCAGATGCTTAACCATCTGAGCCACCCAGGTGCCCCGAAACAGTTATTTTTAATTTGTGTGGATGCCATAAATGAAAATCTCATCCCAAGCCACAAGTACCCATCATGTATTTTTTTCAGGAATGCATATGTTTTCATTTGTCTTGTAGGTATTTATTTGCAAATATCCAGTGTATTGCTCTCAAAATGACTTTTAAAACTTTAAGTCTCCCTACAGTCAAAACTTAAAATTACTTGGTCATACAAACAAGGGTATAACTAAAGCTGTGTCAAAATTTTGCCTTTTTTAAAAATCAATTCTCAAAAAAATTTCAAAATTAGCATTCCTTAAGGTGTTTCCAAGCATATGAGTCTTTCCCAAATATATCTTTATTATTCAAAATAAAGTAATTGAGGGACTACCTTGTAATGTGAAACTCCCTCTTCCCTGAGTGATCATTGTTTAAGGGAAAATAAAAACTCACCATGTGTCAAATGGTAACTATTTATGCCAGTGCAAAAATCTGCCTCTAGAACCCAAGAGTTTAAAAGGGAGTCATTAATTATTAACAATTCCAAAGTAGGTTATACCTTGATAGCATGAAGAAATCAGCCATAGAGTAACAATAAATTTATCTTCCTCCTGCCTCAATTCTCCCCTCTCCTGGCTTGCCCATATTTGATTTCTAGTCATAATTTATTTCCAGAGCAACTGATATCACTTACTGAGCCTACCGCAAAGCCCCAAATGAACTGTGATTTTGTAGTTTGGGTTCACGTCAACATAGCCTTTCTCTAAGGAAATGGCTCATGAATGAGAGAAAATCTATTTTCATGTGACTAAAAACCAACCTGAGAGCCCCTTGAGCCTATCACTTAAAAATCTAATAAAAGTGCATTCAGGGGTCTTCATTAAAAGCTGACACTCTTTGAGTGATATTTACTTAATGATATTATCTGACATTCCCTAAGGTGATGTTTTTCTAAAATACCTCTGAGTAGTTCTTCCAAAGCCTAATAAAAATGTTCTTCTATACTGCTCACTTCCATGTTTATATTTCCAGCCCTGATTTTCATCCACACTCCACTCCAACTGGCTCCTTGAAAACCATTTCAAACTCTAGGACGTCCCACTACCACCTCAAACTCAATGTGCACAATAATGAATTCATTTTGTTCTTTGTGTAGAGGGTTTTCTAAAGGATATCTTTGCATCATTTCACCTTGGGAAAGAGAAAATAAGTTACACTTAATACATTTTGACTTAGAGTATATAGGTCTGAGTAAATTAATTGCTTTGTAATGATCAGAAAGAACTGGTCATTAAAATAGTTCCAGTCCTTTTTATTATGAAATTTTGTGTGCCACAGCAAGATTTTAAAAGTTGAGCTAATAATGATTACCTACTTGTTTTTCTGACCCTGTGTATCTGGGGAGAATTCAATGTTTCCTTCTGCTGCTTTAATACCCCTGAGCAAGCACTGCTGTGTGTCTATACATGTATGCTTGTGGGTAATGCGTACGCTTGTGTGTTTCTGTATGTGTATGTTTGCATGTGTGTGTATCTTGTGTTTGCATGTACACGTCTGTGTGTGTATGTGAACTATATAAAGATTCAACCCAGCTCACACATAGAACCCTTACAGTGAGCATATCTCCATCCTCTTCAGCTATAGCTCTGCCCTTCCATCAGTTGACCATCAACCCCTTCTGTCCACAGGAGGAATATCCTGAATTAAGTCCATCCCATCTTGGAATCAGAGGGAAACAGTAGGGCAAATAGGTTGTGTGAGCCAATTTTTTCTCTGTGTACCACATTAAAACAGAAGCAAATGGATAGACCCTTTGCCTTATATATAAACATAGAACTCTCCGCCACATCTTTAGGACTATATTTAGTATGGATGTATTAGATGCATATAATGCTTTTACAAAGTGCTAAAAGGCATTTTAAGGTCAGGATATCAAAATGACACACAAAAAAAGGAGAAAAATAACTTCTTAAGTGGATAAGCATAGGGTATTTATACATTCAGGAGAAAAAATATTCAACATACATTTTAAAACCAATTATCTAAAAACATCACTATGAGAAAATGAGCTAATAAAGGACTTGGAAGAAAGAAGTCACTTTGTGTTTTTATTTTATTTAAATACCTCTTGTTTAGGGAGCTTGATTTGACCAACCCATAGAGTGGGTTAGAGAGGATAAGCGGCTTTCCCATTCCTATAGCTAACTTTGGGACAATGTGCCACATTCTTCGCATAGACTTCCCCTCTGACACACACAGACACACAACCTTTTCCTTCTGTCACCGATCATTGTTCTTCTTCATCCCTCTTAAACAATGCTGTGCCAATTACTCTCTACGGTTCTTTTACAGTGTCTTTCTCTCCATCCCCACAGCTATCGCTCCAGTCCAAACCAGCTCCTGAGACTCTAATGATCAGAACCCCCTCCTTACTGATCTCTCTGACCCCAGAAGCTTTATCTAAATCCATCTTGCCCATGGCACCAGATTAATCTTCCTAAATGCTGCATTTCCTTATTCCACACTGGTGCCAACTCATTGGTTATCAACAAATCAGGATGCATTTAAATGAGGGCCACTGAATAGAGAGGGGATGATAAGAACATTTCTGAGCCCCTTGGCTAACAGATAAGGACATTTTCATGGGGTAGAGGGAATCAATGTCTCAGCCAAACTAATCTTGTCCATAATTCAGCAATCTGCAGACACATACCCACTTTGCAGAGGCCTTCATGGTATATTTCCGTTTTTGTTCATGTCTTGCCTTCCTAAAAATATGACAAACCTCCTATAGATAGGGACAATGTGTTAAGCTGTGCGTATATTCTCTGCAGGGGCCTAGGGGTATTTGCCTGGGCTACATGCAAGTGCCACCTCTCTCTCTGAACTCTGCCACCTTGGACAAGTCATGTGATTTTTTTGAGCTTTATTCCTTATATGTAAATGAGATCAAGGATACCTTCCTCAACCTAGCTTCGATCACTAAATTCGCCAATTCAACTAACATGCTTACTGTGGTACCCGGCACACAGTAGGTATTGAATAAACTGTCGTAACTGATTTTTTGCTGAGTGGAATGCAGCTGCAGCAGCTGAAAACCTAAGAAGTGTGCTGCGAGTATTCACTGCTCTGAAATTCTGCCTGCGAGACAAAGAACAAAGGCCCTAAAACCAATCGCCATGGCCAGAATTTAATCCGATATTGAGGTTTGGGATGACAAGGCTTGTAAGCAAAGCAGCTGGTTTTCAGGAAACCCCCAGCCCCTGCACAGAGATCCCCCAGCTACAAGAGATAGCCAAACAGAAAATGAGCTATTTGTGTAAATTTCTGTGCCTCTATTCCAAAGCACTGAAATGAGTTTATCTTGAAGTGCATCTTAATCTCCTCACTCTGTTCTCTCTGACAAGTGTTGTTCTTCATCTCCCCCAGAGAAAAGGCGCAAGCTCAGCACCTAATAAGAAACCATCACTGTGCACAGAAAGTAAGGGGAGGTTTCAGTCTCTCCCCCTTTTCGAAAACGTCATTAAAAAAAAAAAAAGTTATTGTTTCTCTGTTACCACTAGATGGTACTAGCCAGCTGCTTGTCATCTCTCTTACGTTGTTTTTTGTTTACTGACTGATAACATCCTTTTTAGAAGTGAGACTTAGGGAGACCTTGGTCAGTCATCGGAAAGTCACTAAGGTGCCATTTCTTAGATGTGTCAGCACTTCCCCTTGGCCTTCATTTATATAAAGTCCTTCTTTGCCCTATCCTGGATAATGGAAATATTTATTAATCATACAGATGATTCATGCCACATTTGCTCCTGTGTTTGGTACCTAAGGAAGCCTGGGGAGAGATGTGGGACACAATGACTTTGAATTGAAGGCAGCCAGAGTGAAAATTGGATTTTCCACTATTCTCAGGAGTCCTGTCCTGCTACCTCTTTATTTAGGATATCTTAGTCCTCTTGTCTCAGACTCCCAGCACATCCCCAATGCCTTAGGTTTTCCATACAGAAAACCAGAACTTGCTTCTCTTTTCTGGATGGGGAAGACAGCAGTCGCTCTTGCAATAAGTCATGGGAGATACTGGGAGAGACTGGAAAGGAGGACCCTGACATCTGACCTTCTTCTTTTCCAAGCTAGTTTAGGAGAATTAAGGGACACCCCCATCCCTACCCCAACAATTTTTTTAAGACATTAGATGCCATTAAGGCCCAGCCCCATCTGGGATGGATGGACTATAGGAAGTGGGGAAAGGGGTCCAGGTACTTGATTTTATAGTTAGGCTATGAGAATTAACTGGGAACCAATGTGGGGAGAGGTGTGTGTGCTATGCTAATCCAAATTTGTTAGGAGTAATCATTTGGGTATCCAGCACATAGCCCCAGCACCTGACAGGGAACAACTGTTCAATCTTTCCAAGCCTCAGTTTCCCCATCTGGAGTAAAATGCATTTTTTTGGGTAAGATCATTAGAAGAACAGAGAGAAATAAAGTTTGTAAAGCTCCTGGCATTTAGCAGGACTTCCCCAAATGTTCCTCCCTCCTGAAATAGCTATAATGGCCAGTAGTCCCCAACTACCACCCAGGCCTCTCCTTAGGCTAGAGACTGAGTTCCCAGGAGCTGGTCCCTAGTCACTGAAATTAGTGTAAGATGTAGGAAAACCTCAAATGTCAAACCTTTTCTCTCACTTTTCATAACAGTAGCAGTGGCTTCCACACCTCCTGTTTATATGCCCCATTTGTCTCGAGAAGGGGTGCCTTCAAATCTCAGGAGAGGTTACCATCTGTGAGACAGCTGCATGTTTCTATCCATTTTCATAAAGAAGTATTTCATTTCCTTGAACAGGATTTTTCTTTCGAAAAGAAACAATTTTGCTTCATTGTTTTTTTTCCCAGAAATATTTCCTAAAGGCCAGTGAGACAAATCAAAGGGACAATGTGAAATGATGGTATAATCTTTCCTATCTTAGTTGAATGAAAGTACAGTGAAATTAGCAGGTTGTACTATATAAATAATTTTTAAAGGAACACAGGATGACATTAAGCTAACATAGAATATTTGTCTCTGGATATAGAGAATAGATTTAAAAAGCAATAATTTGGACTAACTACAACACATTCTAACTACATGGGGAAAGGACCATTCTTTCAGTAAAAGTTATTCAAAAGCAAGTTATTACCATCCAGCAAGTAAGCAGTTGGAGTGAGCAGAGTCTCGTGTTAAAGCAAGAATTAAGGAATCTTCTAGTTATCATAAAAAATTGTAGGCACCTCAAAGCTAGCTCCAGAGGAGCACAAAAATGAAAGAAATCTAAGTTTGGGGAAAACTACATGGGCAAAAAGAACAAAGAATAACATCAATCATACGATAATTTCTGATTTGTGCTTTCAAAGGACCCAAAACTTTTAGAATGTTTAATATAAAAACTTCAAAGTTAGAATGAAAACTTTGGTGTATTTGGTAATGGACAAATCCAGCATCATACTGGGAATGATTCCAAAAGGCATTTGTGTGAAAGAGAGCTTGGATCAGTTAGTGTTGCCTGTGTGCCACAGGCAAGAACTGCTGGGTCAGGGTCTCTCCAGCATACTTCTAGTATTTTGTGCACAGAACTCTCAGGATATTTACACATCATTTGATAATCATCTGTTTATAGGATAGACCTTCTTCTTTGCAGCCCCAGCATCTGACAAAGAATCAATGAATCCCTTTGTAAAGACAAAAATAATTACTCCTGGATTCTGAGAGAATGATGGAGTAGGAAGCATCAGAAATCTGTCTTCTCACCCAGACAACAGCTGCACTGGCAGAATCTGTCTGATGTAACTATTTTGGAATCCTGGAGTCTATTGAGAGCTTACAACAACCAAGGGAAATCTTGGCCAGTAAATTAAGGCTTGGAAGGTAAGTTGTGGTTAACTTCAGCTCTTAGCACATTTGCAGCTATCTATCCATCACTCCCCAGCAAAATGTGTCCCTGGAGCAGCTTGCACACAGCTTATGAAAGCCAGAGGGGGCAAAAAGGACCTTGTCCTCCAAATATTGGAGATCTGTGCTCTGATCATTGACTGCTGCTTCTGATCAAAGGGGTGCAGTTGAAGGCAGGCATCCATTGTTGCTGTACCTCCATCTTTGTTGAAAGCCCCCCCAACCCCCACCCCCCAGCTGAAGTGACTTCCAAGGAATTTAAAGGCAAAACTTGATGGAGTTTCTGGACAAAGGGATTATGGGAATTATTTTACACTATTCTTTAGTATCACTTTTCTGTAAGTTTGGAATTATTTCAAAAGAAAAAGAAAAAAGAAAATTTACCATTGCAAAAATACATACATATATACACACATACATACATTAAGTAGATAAGTAGGCAAATACTCTTGCCTTAGTTGGGTTTTCCAAAAGCAGAGCAAGAGGGGTGCCTGGGTGGCTCAGCTGGTTAAGTATCTGCCTTTGGCTCAGGACATGATTCCAGGTCCTGGGATTGAGCCCCTTGCTGGGCTCCCTGCTCAGCAGGGACTCTGTATTCTCCCTCTTCCTCTCCTCTGGTTTGTGCTCTCTCTGTCTCTCTCTCTTTCTCAAATGAATAAATAAAATCTTAAAAAAAAAAAAAAAGCAGAGCAAGAGATAATGACCTGGGTACAATATTTATCTGGGAAGTGATGCCAAGATGCAGGATTTGGGGGAAGGAAAGTTGAGGGAGGCAGGGAAGAAAGAAAAGCCAATGTGATGATGTTTATTCACATAGATGTTGTAGACAATCTGGGCTTGACTGAACATTTCTATCCATTTTTATTAAGAAGCACTTCAATTCTCAGTAGAAACTTTATTGTCTAGGAGAGAGTGGAATGATATATTCAAAATGCTGAAAAAACCCCTGCCAATCAAGAATACTTTACCCAGGAAAGTTGTCCTTCAGAAACAAAGGAGTGATAAAGACTTTTCTGAACAAACAGAAGCCGAGGGACTACAGTACCACTAAGCCTGCCTTACAAGAAATACTGAAAGGAGTTCTTCAAGGTGAAATGCTTGAAGATCCTAATTCATAACATGAAAACATAAAAATAAACAGGGCACTGATAAAGGTAAGTATATAGTCAAATTCAGTATACTCTAATTCTGTACTATGGTAATGTATTAACCACTTAATTCTAGTAATGTGCTAAAGGACAAGAGTATTAAAAATAACTATAGTTCCAATCCTTTGTTAATGAATACACAATATACAAGAAGTAAGTTGTGACATCAAAAATATGAAAAGGGGGAGTAAAAGAGTAAAGTTTTTATATGAGATTGAAGTTACTATCAGGATAAAATAGACTTGTGTCTTTAAGATGTTTTATGTAAGCCCATGGTAAGCCCAATGCAAAAATCTACAGTAGATGCATAAAAGATAAAAAGAAGGAAATCAAAACTATATCACTATGAGAAGTCATCAACTCACAAAGGAGGACAGTAAGAGAGGAAGGAAGGAAAAGGGGAACTACAAAAAAACAGAAAATAATAAGATTGCATTAGTAATTTATTAACTATTAATAATTATTCTAAATGTAAGTGGATTTATTCTTCAATCAAAAGCCATGAAGTGGTTAAATGAATAAAATAATAAGTCTCAACTGCACGCAGCCTACAAGAGACTCACTTCCACTTTAAGGACACACATATGCTCAATGTGAAAGGATGCAAAAAGATATTCCATACAAGTGCAAGAGAATAGGAGTAACTATATCTATAGTAGACAAAAAAGACTTTAATACAAAAGTTGTAACAAGAGAAAGAAGATATATATGTATGTGGGTGTGTATATATAATATATATTATATATACCACATATATAATACTAAAGGGATAAAAAGATCAATTCATCAAGAGGGTAAAATAATCATAAATATATATGCACCCAACATTAGAGGTCCTAAATATACTAAGCAAACAGATTTGAAGGGAGAAAAGACAACTACTATCATAATAGTAGTACTTCAGTACCCCACTTTCAACAATGGCTAGATCATACAGACAGAAAATCAATAAGGTAACATTGGAATTGAACTATACTTTAGATCAAATTGTCCTAACAAAATGTATGAAACATTCTATGTGATAGCAGCAGAATACACATTCTTCTCAAGAGCATATGAAACTTTCTCCAGGATAGGTTATATGTTAGCTCACAAAACAAGCGTCATTCACATGATTGATCAAATGATTGATTATTATTTTTAATATTTTTTATTTGACAGATGGAGCCAGAGAGCACAAGCAGAGTATTTATTTATTTATTATTATAATTTTTAAGATTTCATTCATTTATTTGACAAACAGAGCCTGAAAGCACAAGCAGAGGGAATGGCAGAGGGAGAAGCAGGCTCGACACTGAGCAGGGAGCCTGATGCAGGCCTTAATCCCAGGACCCTGGGATCATGACCAGAGCAGAAGGCAGATGCTTAACCATCTGAGCCACCCAGGCGCCCCTCATTCACACTATTTAAATCATAGAGGTAACCCAAATGTCTGTCAATGAACGAATGAATGGATAAGCAATGGAATATTATTCAGTCTTTAAAAATAAATGTTGACATAGGCTATAACATGGATAAACAAACATTGAAGGTATTATGGTAAGTGATATAAGCCAGTCACAAAAAGACAAGTACTGTATGATTTCACTTATATGAAGTACATAGATTAGCCAGAATGATAGAGATGGAAAGTAGAATGGTGGCGGTACCAAAGGGCTTGAAAAGGAGGGAATAGGGAATTGTTATTTAATGGATAAACAGTTTCAGGTTTGCAAGATGAAAAGAGTTCTAGAGTTGGATGGTGGTGCTTATTACACAACAATATGGAAGTACTTAATATCACTGAAGTACACACTTAAAAATGATTAAGATAGTAAACTTTATATGTATTGTACTGTGATAAAATATTAGAAAAAATTAAACATATGCCTCTTTGGTTCCTTCTACCATCTTCTTTCCCATCCTTCCTTCCTTTTTTTTTTTTTTTCCCCTTCCATTCCTGGTCCCTGGTAACAACTGAACTGATTTCTGCCCTTCCAGTTTTCCTTTTTCTAGAATACAGTATAGAAATAGAATCACACAGTAGGCAGTGGACTTCTGTGCTGGCTTCTTTGATGTAACATTACACTGTAGGGCCTCAATCTTGCTCCTGCATGCATCAACTTTGCTCCTTTTTATTACTGTGTGGTATTGTGTTGTACGGATGTACCACAATTTGTATATCATTTTCCAGTGGATAGACATTTGGTTGGTTTCCAGTTTGGGGTTTTATGAATAAATATGATGTTAACATTTACATACAGATCTTTTTGTGCGAGCTACTTATAATTTTTCATTTTTTTAAGTTACTTTTTCTAACTTCCCAGCATTCCCGATGGTGGAACATCAGTGGTCCTGCAAATTACTGAAAGGTAGGAGGTGTCAGGAATTGATGAGGGCCAGTTCAAGTGGTTTTAACTGGATATGTCACTCTAAAATCTCTCCTTTATCCCCATTCTGCTTTGGTATTCCATTCAGTTTCAAATGCAGTTTTCTGATCTGACTCACATCTTAATTCTAGGCACTTGTTAGAAATTACATTGGTTGTGAAATGGCAGGAAGAAAAGATCAAATCTCTTTTGGATTTAAATTTGGAATGAAATGGGACTTTTGTTTAAATTCAATAGAAGCAGTTAACAAAGGAATAGAGACCTTAAAGATGTTTCATTAAAATTACCCATAATGCTACTCTGAGTGATTCATGGTTTTGAGCATTTAAATGAGTCATATTCACCCAAAAGCCTGAACTAATTTCTATTGTAAATGAGGTTCTTAGGGAATTCTATTAACCATTTAAGCACCATGCAAATTTTCCCCAGCTTAAGTTCTACATCCTTCACGAAGGAGGCTCCTACCTCAATCAATTTTCCCTTCTCTGATTCTCTGAATTCCTTTTGACAATATTATTACTACTCACTTGCTTTCTTATATAAGGTATGCAGCTTTATTTAATTCAGTGTGTGTGGGGACACTTGGCTGGCTCAGTCAGTCCAGCATCTGCCTTCCGCTCAGGTCATGATCCCAGAGTGCTGGGATTGAGTCCCGATTTGGGCTCCTTGCTCAGCAGGGAGCCTGCCTCTCCCTCTGTCTGCTGCTCCCCCTGCTTGTGATCTCTCTGTCTTTCTGACAAATAAATAAAATCTTATTAAAAAATTTGGTGTGTTTGTGTGTGTGTTTATGTGTGATTTATGCTATAAGATTTAATCTTGGAGGAGCCCAAAAAGGATTTGGAGAGCAGGGCTATTTTCTTTCCATCTGGCATCAGCCATCAGCTCCAAGGTAAGCCAAGTTGGGTGCTTACAAGTACACCCAGGAGCTATGGAGGAAAAAGCAGTCCTATGTAATGTGCTTTGTTTTCAGGGTGCACCACTGGCAGTACTGCTAGCTCTCTGAGCTCCACAGGCCTCCCCACCCCACTCAACCCACCCAATTGCCTGAGAAAGTACACAGACTGGGGTACAAGGGCAACCAAGGTTATGTCATATATTAGATTCATATGCAACGTGGTGGCCACAAACGCCCAGTTCCTAAGGGTGTTACCTACAACTAGCCTGTCCATCATGGTGTTACCAGCTAAAGTTTGCCCGAAGCCTTCAGTCTATTGCAGAGGAAAGAGCTGGATACCACTGTGGGGCTCTGAGAGTCTTGAATACTTACTGGGTTGGCAAAAATTCCACATACAAATTCTTTGAGGTTATCCTGCTTGATCCATTCTATAAAACTATCAGGAGAAATCTTGACACCTAGTGGATCACCTAACCAATCCACAAGCACAGGGAGATCTGAGGGCTGGCATCTGCAGGCTCAAGAGCCGTGGCCTCGGAAAGGGTCACAAGTTCTACCACACTATCGGCTGTTCTTGTCTTCCGACATGGAGAAGACATAATACTCTCCAGGTCTACCATTACTGCTAATATAAGTAATGTTTGTAAAAGTCTTACCTAATAAACAATTTAGGAGATCAGAAAAGAAAAAAAAACTTAATCTCCAAAAGGTCAGGAATCACAGTCAGAGAACATTAGAACAAAAAGTATCTTATAGAGATTATTATATTCTTCATGATTAAACAATTACGGAGCTGTTTCTGTGTGTTGAGTGTCTATGTGCCAGGAATTATGCTGGCCAATTTCTTTATATTTCATCAGTCAACTTAATCTAATCCCGATAGCAACCTCATATTAAGGTGGCACAAGCAGTGGTAAAAAGATGAAATTTGGAATTGGACAGAATTGGATTCTAATTTAACCTCTGTTGCTTACTATCTGTGTGATATTAAATAAGTGTCTTAATCTCTTAAAGCTTTTGTGTTTATTAAGTGTTAACAAGAGTCACAATACCTCCATCATAACATATTACTAAAAGGACAAATAAATATAATGTACGTAAGATTTTGAATACCTAGTAAACTCTCAAAAAAAGAATTATATTGCTTATTTTATATAGATGATAAAATTGGGGTTCAGAGAGGTGAATTAATTTGTTTAAGATCACATATAAGTGGCTGAGCCAGGTTATGAGTTAAGACAGCCACTCCATACCTTATCTTATAAACACCCATTTCTTTTTTAAAAAATCTTAAAGATTTTATTTATTCATTTGACAGAGAGAGAAAGAGAGAGAGAGGGAGAACAAGCAAGGTGGGAGGGCAGAGGGAGAAGCAGGCTTCCCGCTGAGCAGGTAGCCCAATGTGGGGTTCGATCTCAGGACCCTGGGATTATGACCTGAGCTAAAGGAAGATGCTTAACCAACTAAGCCACCCAGGTGACCCTAAACACCCATTTCTTACACTTCTTTACTCATCCCTATAGCATTTGTTACACCTAAGTACCTAAATAAGGTGGACTATGATTGATTAGTTGAAGGCAGAAATATCAATGTCAGTAATTAGAAAAGGCTCTCTCTGGGACGCCTGGGTGGCACAGCGGTTAAGCGTCTGCCCTCGGCTCAGGGCGTGATCCCGGCGTTATGGGATCGAGCCCCACATCAGGCTCCTCTGCTATGAGCCTGCTTCTTCCTCTCCCACTCCCCCTGCTTGTGTTCCCTCTCTCGCTGGCTGTCTCTATCTCTGTCGAATAAATAAAATCTTAAAAAAAAAAAAAGGCTCTCTCTGTGCACCTTACTATCTAAATAGGATTGGTTATGCTTTCAATTTTATCCCATGAGAAAGTTCAAATTGCACTGAGATTTCCAAGTAGTCCTAGGAAGGTACACATTTTCATGGCCTCCTCTGCTCCTGGGTCTCTGCTACTGCCTGTGTTATCTTGATCTCATACCTGAGACAGTCTTATCTAACTAAAGGAAGAATCTTCTGAGAGGTTGTCATACCTCCCTTCTCCCAAAGAGAGCTTCACTCCCAGTAAGGAGATGACCACTCACACTGGGATACAGAGACCACATAAACAAATATTATCACCAAACTGTCATACCTTCCATTTGTTCTCCTAAAAGCCCATTTATCTTTCCTAAAGCCCATTTGTTTTCCCACAGATGCACTTTCTCCCTGCTCCCTTTCCACTATGAAGCTGGCATACAGACCCCTATTTCTAGCTGCTTGGGGGACCTCTCCATCTGAATGCTCCCTCACACAAAATAAACTTTTCTCTTGTTAATTTGTCTACTTTCAGTTATTTTACAATTGCCCCCCAACCCGATCACTGGAATTAAGTGGTTAGAGGAAAAATTTTTCCTCCCAACAAAAGTTTCTTGTATCTCATTCGTATACATGGGGTAGACTTTCTTAAGATCTGAGAAGAAGGGACAGTTGAGTTTCATTTATTGTCTTTATTATGAGGCCATGCATCCTTCCCCAACACCTAAGTGTAGACTTTTCCAGTCATAGTCATCAAGGAGTCCAGCAGACAAGGTTCTTCCTTTTAGTAAACACCTTCCTTCAAAAGTAACTGTGCCTGTAAGTAATGCTTTCTATTCAATATATGTAAGGTTGCCTGTGTACTCATGGGTATATGCCACATCATGTTCCACTGGGGTCTTATTTTTCTCTGCTCCCCATGGCATACAAAGTAATCTCATTGAGGGACTAAAAGGGCTGCATTATTTTCACATGGTTTGATTGCTTTGGGGATGAATCATATGCTACAGAAATATTTTCATATTTAAGAATTTGTAAAGAATTTTCTGAATATCTTTCTCTCAAAAACTTTTTATTTCTCACCAGAATATAAACTCCTTGAGATCAAGGGATTGGTCCATTTTATTTATTCCTATATTCCTAGTATATAAAAATCAGCACCTAGCACATAACTGGTATTTAACAAATATCTGTTGAATGAGTGATTGAACGGCCTCTCATCACCATTCCCACTGCCATCGTCTCTCTCTCACAGTCCTTTATCTGGGTTGTTACATAGCTACTCGACTCCTTAGAAACAGGATCCACACCTTCCATCTATTGTCATCATCAGTGTTTGCTTCCATATACAGCAAACCTACTTATTTTACTTCCCTCTTTAAAGACTTCTACTCACTTTCTATTGTCTGGGGGGGGGAAAAAGGAGAAACTCTTTAGTTAGTCCACAAGGACTTCTGTGATCTGGATCTGGCCTGCCTCTTAAGGTTCTGGTCTAGTCTCTTCCCCCAACATGATGCCCAGGAACCCCATGGTTGGGGGAGTCAGCATCTCACCACCTGATTAATAAATAGACTAAAACTCAAATGGTTAATGTGCCTCAAGTCACAGAGATTGCATTCTTTACACTTTATCAATTGTCCCTGATGCTCCCTTTTGTTCTTATATTTAAGCATCTCCTCTCCACAAAACCCCAACTCTTCCTTTGAACCTCAGCTTCTTTCAGGATATTCCATATCTTCCACCAATCTCCACCCAGTTTTAAGCCCTAATCTCCTGAAATTTTAACCTCTTCTATCTAAACATCTAGAATGTCTGGAAAGCGCAGCTCTGGCCAGGGCTGAATTCCATACCAGGCAGGACATGACTCAGCCTAAAAAGCGCTTGGCTTGGAGCTTCTCATGGTGTAAAGCCAGTCGGCTTTCTCACTGAAATAATTTTATTAATTCAAAGTCCAACCCAATTATTAATTTACAATAAACAATACAAGTAACCTGGCTCTTAATGGTACAGTTTTAGCCTGAAAGAGTTAATAGGCCTTGCAGATTAACCACAAGAGAGCTTCTGGTCCTGTTCATTAAGACGTTAGGGATTCCAGCAAGTGTTTGGAGGTACAAATAAATTAGTTTCCTGCTAAGCAAGCCATCTGGGATTGCCCCCAGGAAGCTTCTAAAAGTCAGAAAATTCTCATGATGAAACAACCTCTGCATTTCTAACACCAGCTGCCAGGATCTCACCAGGTGATCTCCAGGGGTAGCCCCAAATAATGCACACCACAATTTGACAAGCTTCAGTGTCAGGAGAACAATCAACTTTCCCTAAAACAACTGTGTTTTTCTTGATGCTTCCCTAAACTTGATTGGTTAACTCTGGCCTCTTATATACCTACAAATCCTATAAATACCTAAAATATCAGGAAAATATATAAATTTACTTGACCCAAATACCTGATGATTTTTTTAAAAAATTTTATTTATTTATTTGACAGAGAGAGAGAGAGCACAAGTAGGCAGAGTGGCAGGCAGAGGGAGAGGGAGAAGCAGACTCCCCAATGAGCAGGGAGCCTGATGTGGGGCTCAATCCCACGACTGTGGGATCATGACCTCAGCCTAAGGCAGACGCTTGACTGACTGAGCCACCCAGGTGTACCTGATGATTCTTAATTGTTTAATCCTACTTGCCACTATTTCTCTCCAGAAGAATAGCATGTGTTTCTTTTGATATAACAAAATAAAAACCAAGTCCCTGAAATTCTGGGTATTTGGTAGTAGAGCAATCTTATCTTCTCTGTATTATCTAACACAGATTTTCAGCTTCCATTTGATCATCTGCATTAGGATAAACATTTGGATTTTTCTGGATTGCCACTCATAGACCAAATTCCTACAACTAAAGGACTACCGAGACTATCAAGAATCATTGGAACCATCAAGATTATTTCAGAAAAAATAAATGCTTATGTCTAAATGACATAAAATAATTATTTTTTTCCTGAATTTCTCTGTAGTGGTGGAAACACAATAATATTCTATGCATGCAATATTTCCTCAGGAAATAATAGAACATTATTTCAGACTTTAGAAAAAAACTTCCTTACCGGCAGTTGGTTCTTTAGCAAGGTGGCAAACACATGCACAGTGAGTCATTTTAAGTAAGCCAAGTCATTTTCACCTCTGCAGATGTCACTGAGGAGAGATGTTCATACTACTCACTGAGATTCTCACTGGTGTTTTGTGTGAAAATTTCTTATGCCATCAAAATCTTAGCACAGTTCATAGACTGTGTCAGAGAGACACCTGACCAGAGAGAGATAGAATTTTAACTTCTTAAAATTGTGAAGAGCTTCATTTTTCTAAGACTTCTTCCAGGAATGTAAAATATCTGGTTGGTAAACTTTAAAATCCTGTCAAATCATGTATCTGGTATCATAAAAATCTTTTCTTTGCTAGATTCAAGCAGTAAGATTTATGACTTCTCAAATAAATAATGTGGTAGAAAACGGATTCATGGGAGTCTCCAAATGACTGACAGGTTTTAAGGTTGCAGACTAGATGATATCTCTTGCTGTTGAGGTTTTTTCACAAAGAGGAAGAAATTCCACAGGAGAATTCTAGTAAGAAATTGAGTCTCAGCCCTTGAACTTCTTAGGGAGCGAGCCTAATGATTGGAGGAGATATGTGGATACCAGCATATCAATGCACAATTGATTTGATTCTATACGTCCTTGAGTACATTTTCCCTCCCATATTTGTGTGTGTGTGTGTGTGTGTGTGTGTGTGTGAGTGTGCATGGGGATGGTGTACTTAAACTGGATGATGGTGTATAGTCAAGAAGTACAGTTTTATTAGCTCATCTTTAAATTTGATCCTGTCTTCTCTACATTATCTACACACTGATTTTCAGTATGTCAGTAATATAATATCTTGAAAGATGGTATTGTAAGAGTTAGATTAGCTTTTCCAAAGTGATTTCAGCATTTATTTTATTTATTTATTTGACAGACAGAGAGAGAGAGCAAGCTAGCGAGAGAGGGAACACAAACAGGGGGAGTGGGAGAGGAAGAAGCAGGCCCCCAGCAGAGCAGGGAGCCGATGTGGGGCTCAATCCCAGGACCCTGGGATCATGACCTGAGCTGAAGGCAGACACGTAATGACTGAGCCACCCAGGTGCCCCAATGATTTCAGCATTTTAAACCAGATTTTTTAACTGAGATTCTGTGACAGAATCAAATCCTACAAAAATTTTGAATGACTATTTTCTTCACTCCAAGGATGGTACTTAGCTAGTACCATTTTTTTAAAGAATTATTTATTTATTTGAGAGAGAGAGAGAGAGAGCATGACAGGGGCAGGGGCAGAGGGAGAGAGAGAATCCTCAAGCAGACTCTCCACTGACCGTGGAGCCCAGTGTGGGGCTTGATCCCAGGATCCTAAGATCATAACCTGAGCCAAAATCAAGGGTCGGCCACTTAACCAACTGAGCCATCCAGGCGTCCCTATCTAGTACCATTTTCGATGCATAGAAAGAAATCAATTCATTACATACAATGAATACCTTAGGGTATATATGTGTATGTGTGTATTTATATATGTATTTTAAATATTTATAAATGTGTGATATATATAATTAGATAACATTCTGTAATACATTGAAAGTATAAATTATAATTTTGTTATATATAAATAAAATTCTACACACAAAATTCAGAGAATGGGTATGATAGGAGAAAAGTTAGACTCAGACTGTCTAATACATTGCAATAGAAATGCAATATTTAAAAAAAATTTACATCTATTTTGTTTGTATAATTTTTACTTCTATAACACGTTGTGATCTTGGCCCATTTTACAGAGGCAGAAACTGAGTCTCAGGGGGTATGGTACTGGTCTCCAAAGACAGCACCTCAATGAACCATATATCCTGGTATTCTGGACTGAGACTCTTTTCAACTAATAGAATGTGGCAGAAATAAGGCTGTGTGTCTTGTGATGTTCAGTGGTAAGATGTCTTACAGCTTCAGCCTTAATCTCTTAGAAATTAAGGAGCCACTTGGAACCCCAGCATTGGCATGAAGACTATTTTAAGCCTAAGACATTTGAATTTCAACAGATGCAGAAAGAAGCCTTCTCTGAGTGTCCCATCTAACTAAAAACAACTTCTGGGAAATGAGGTTGCCATAAATTCCCTCTTTAGAGTGAATCTATTGCCAAGAGGAAGAACTAGAATAAACCTAATATTGATCCCCTCTCTAGGAGTTTTATGGCCCTGAAGAAGACCAAAAGACCACTCATACCTGTATAGAGAAACATTATCACAAGCTTTCTTATCTCCAACTTGTTCTCCTAAAACCCCATTTGTCTTTCCTAAAGAAAAGTTTCATTTCTTTCCTTTTCTTTTTTTTTTAATTTTTTAAGATTTTATTTATTTATTTGAGAGAAAGAGAGAGCAAGAGCATGAGCTGGGGGGAGGAACAAAGGGGGAGAGAGAAGCAGACTCCCTGCTGAGTAGGGAGCACAGCATGGGGTTGGATCCCAGGACCCCGGGATCATGACCTGAACCAAAGGAAGATACTTAACTGACTGAGCCACCAGGTGCCCCAGAAACTTATTTATTCTTTCTGAGCATTTTCCTCTCCCTTTTTTTTTTTTTTTTACTAAGCTGTATATATAAGCCTCTAACTTCACTCATTTAACCAGCCAGCTACTTCTTTTTTTGGATGCTGTATTCGTAAGCCTTTTTGTCCCATTAATCTGCCTTTTTTTCAGTTTAATTTGCAGGTCCCTGGACAATGAACCTAGGAGGCTAGAGTAAAAGTATTTTCTTCCCAACAAAACACTACTCCTTAGAGCCTGACTTCGATGCACAAGTCCAACTGCCCTGAAACTACCCTTCTGTGAGGAAATCCAACCTGACCAGGTGGACAGGCCAGGTGTGGACAGAATAATGTCAGCTCATAGGTACCAGGCTTGTGAGTGGAACAGTCTCAGGTCCTCCAGACCAGAGAAGCCACCAGCCAATACTACAATGATTCCATGTGGAGAAGAATCACCAAGTGGAAACATACCTGAATTTCTAACCTATTAAATTGTGAGGCATAATAAGATGATTATTGTTTTAAGTCACTAGGTTTTGGGAGTTCAGTATATGGTAGTAGATAACTGTGACAAGGAGGTTAAGTGGCATGTTCTAGACTTATAGTTTCTTAGCAGCCAAGCCAGAAGAAAGCGAAGATTCCTAACCTGCTGTTCCTGAGCCAGGTTTAACTCTGAGGCACTGAAACACCTCATGGTAAGAGTTCAAAACCAAGAAGTGCTTACTGTTCCCAGGACCCCTGGGCACCATCTCAGTGGTTAATTCTCCTCTGTAACATTCTGCTTTTATTGAACAAAGATAACCATGATAACTATAATCTTACCTATGGTTTTATACCTTAGTTTGATAAACTTCAAAAATTTTCCTGTGGGAGTAGCTTGGTAGAGGAAAAAGAAAAAGGTTACTGTGATCTGGGGTTGGGACAGATTGAAACTGAAGAGAATGCCCAGTTAAACTTGAATTTCAGATAAAGAACAAATACTTTTCTAGTATAAGTATGTACTATTCAATATTTGGGACATTCTCATGTTTTAAAAAGTAGCAAGCATTTATCTGAATTTCAAATTTAACTGAGATTCTTATATTTAATCTGGTAGCTCCTGGTTGGGGGAAGTTTATGGAAAAAGGACATTGAGGCTGTAGAGAAAAACATTTCTTTCTTTCACAGTATCATCTAGGGCCAGTCCTTCGTAGCCCATTATTTTGTCCGGTAGCCTGCTTATCCTAGCATACAGGAAGTTGTGGCAGCTTCAATGTTCAAACATTCCTGTGGCTGGAAAAGCACTCAGGTTCTCTGCTTTGTGAAAAGTGAGTTGGCAGCCTTTCTTCCTTGTGTAAAGCACGACTTACACCCTTTCACGTTATTTATCAAATGCCACTTGTTTAGCACTCGGAGCAGAGTCTGAAATTCAAAAGCAAACAAGAAAGTCACAAAGCCCAAGTACTTGACTCCTAAAGAGACTTGATTATGACTGTGTGTAAATTAAGATGAGCAATTTGAAAACTTGGTAGAAACTAACATAGCAAGAAAGGACAGCTGACCTTACACAAGGTGACAGCAAAACTACTAAGACAAACATATCAGGAATTCCAAAATCCATCTGGGTAAGAGTCTGCCCCCACCAGCCCCCACTTTAATTGTTCCTGTTGGCAAAACTATCGAAGTCAAGTACAAACCGTAGATACATCCTGGTGACCTTAAATCAATGAGACATTACATAATTTAGTATATTTAGTTGAATAGGGAAGAATACTGTACAGCCATCTTGGGAAAAAAAAAGTTTAAATTTTCAAAACTTTCCTGGGGGAGGACTGATGGTTAAAACATAAACTTCTTTGATTGATCTGGAAAACTCACATATGTAAAGTCCTTAAAGATGTCCCATTAAAAGAGGTGTGGGTCTAAGACTATGTTTTTGAACTACAATGAAAACACAGTTCTGTGACATGGTTCTTTGGCATATTCTCTTGGCACTTGTTTTCATGTAAGGCATTAAAATGTCAGGAGAGAGAGAGAGAGAGAAAGAGAAGGAAGGGAAGGAAGGGAAGGGAAGGGAAGGGAAGGGAAAGGAAAGGGAAGAAGGAAGGAAAAGAAAGAAAGAAAGAAAGAAAGAAAGAAAGAAAGAAAGAAAGAAAGAAAGAAAGAAAGAAAGAAAGAAAGAAAGAAAGGAGGTGCCTGGGTGGCTCAATCGTTAAGCTAAGCGTCTGCCTTCGGCTCAGGGCGTGATCCTGGCATTCTGGGATCGAGCCCCACATCAGGCTCCTCCGCTGGGAGCCTGCTTCTGCCTCTCCCACTCCCCCTGCCTGTGTTCCTTCTCTCGCTGGCTGACTCTCTGTCAAATAAATAAATAAAATCTTAAATAAAAAAAAATAAAGAAGAAGGAGAGAAAGAAAGAGAGAGAGAGAGAAAGAAAAGAGGAAGGAAGGAAGGAAGGGCGGGAGGGAGGGAAGGTGGAAAGGGAAGAGGGAAGGCCAAGGTCCAGAATAAGACAAGCATTATCAAGAACACTAACCTTGCTACCAAAATGTGCCACCTTCAAAATGTTAATGTGAGATGGCCACTTCAGCAAGAGAAATGCTGTGAAAATAGGAAGGAATGTTTGAGGAAAAATTAATTCCCGGAAATAGTCTCTTGTTTAAAGAGTGCAGACCAACAGGAAGATGATTTCTGGATAGGATTTCCTGTTATTCAGGTTGTGATTTTGCAGCATAGTAAGCATAGCTTCGGGTGATAATAAAGGATAATGAATGAATGTGTGCTCACCAGCAGGCATATCTTTTCCTTGGCTCAGAATTTAAATATAGGCAAGGGAAAGCAATGCAAAACTAGTTTTTCTTTTATAATTTATTACATTGCAGCCTACTAACAAGAAATGTGTTCCAAAGAAGTTTGGGTCAGGTGTTAGGAATCTTTGCCCTGGCATAACCAAAATTTAGTCAAGTTCAATTAGCTAGTGACCTCATCAGCAATTTGAGTACTATTGGAGGAAGCTGAATTTTGGTACTATACTATCTGGACCAACAGCATCTGGGTCACCTGGGAACTTATTTGAAGTATGAATTCTCATCCTTCCCCACCCCCCACTCCTGCTGAAGCAGAAACTCCAGGAATGGGGTCCCATAATCTGTGTTTTATCAAGCCATCCAGGTGATTCTCATACAGCTAAGGTTTAAGAATCCCTGATTTAGAGAATTAAGGATGAGTAGTAATTTTTGTGGTATTAGAAATCCCATCATCACTCCAAGAATATGAATTATTTTTGTGTTTATTTGGTTTATACCTAAGATTTTCTTCTATCTTTCTTTTCTTACTTTGGTATATATAACTGTAATTGCTACTTTTCGTGAGAACTACAGCAGAATCCAAGGAACAAGGGAAGTCGTAGGATTTCCCAGATAATAGTAGCAGGTACTAAGTGGGGCTATTCTTGTCAAGAAGGGTTCTTGACATTATGACTAGTGGCTCAGAGCCTTCTTAGATCCCTGAGTCATGTCATCTCTCCCCCAATAGCACTCCTATTTCCTTCCCGGGAAGGGCTGCCAGATATAGCCAATAAAAATACCAGATATCAAATTAAATTTTACCTTCAGACAAACAGCTAATTTTTTTTTCTTATCAAATTAAATTTTACCTTCAGACAAACAGCTAATTTTTTTTTCTAAGTTTTACTTATTTAAGTGATCTCCACACCCCTCACGGGGCTTGAACTCATGACCCTGAGATAAAGAGTCGCATGCTCCACCGACTGAGCCTCCCAGGTGCCCCACAAACAACTAAATCTCTAAGTAATAAGTATGTCCCAAGCAATGTTTATGATATACTTATACTTACAAATTATTAATTGTTTATCTGAAAATCGAATTTAATAGTTTCCTGAATTTTTTCTGGCAACCCTAATCCCAGGAACAGTGAAGAGTATAAGTAAAGAGAAGGCTCTGAAGTTTAAATCAATTCAATACATACACATGTATGTCCTCTATAAAGTAATAAAAACTAAAGAATATTTCTACCATATCCTTCATTGTTAATGAAATGATTTCCAAGTAGGTGGCTTTGGAAGTGAAGTATAAGATCGTTCCCATCTATTCCCTCACCATAGGTTGCCAAGTTACTATACTCCTTGCCCTGACGGGGAGGCAGGGTTGGGGTCATGGGGGGGTACCTACTTACTTGTACCTGCCAGAATACACCACCCCAAATATGCCTCTTTGGCATAAGGATTGTTTTGAACTGATTATTTTGGGAAATAGCAGTTACAGGAGAAGCACTAAAAATAGAACAGAAGTTACAATTTTCTAAAGGAAATTGTATTTATAAAGGAAATCACCATTTGTAAGGGTATCTCCCTCTCTGTACCAAGAAAAGGAGAGAGACTCTAAATCATGGCTTTTATCAGTGCAGAAGGAAATGGATTAAATCTGCAGAACAAACGTTATCATCATTTAGCTACTTTTCTTAGTCACCTCCCAAAACTTGCCTCTCTCATACCCTTTTTCCTTTGTTTTTGCTGAAGATGGTATTTAAGCTCAAGTGCTAGCCACATCTTTGAGTTTACTCATCTCTGAGCTTCTTCCGTGCACATATGAGATATACATGCTAATACATTTCTGTTTATTTATTTATTTATTTGTCTCTTCTGTAACTGGAGCCACAGACCAGGATCTAAAAGGATAGAAGGAAAGATTTTTTTCTCCTTCTCTATGTATGTGTGGAATGTATGGGTACACATGTGTGAATGGCTTGGGGTAGAGAAACAAGTGCTCGAAGACAATTTCTAACTGTATTATTTGGGATCAGATGCTAGAATGCTTAGTTTTCTCAACCATAAAATAGGGAATTACCTCATAGGGCTTTTGGAGCCTCAAATAAAATAATATTTTGGAAAGCACTTGGTAAACCATGAAATAAAATTCAGCATGATATAATAGAAAGTGCATGGGATCTGGCATCAAATAGACCACAGAATGAATCTGAGTTCAGAGATATATAAGCTGAGTAAGTTATTTAAATCTCTGAATGAGTTTCCTCATCTGTAAAAGAGGGATAATACTGCCTACCTCCAACACTGTTATTAGGACTAACAGAAATAATGTAGAAAAAGTTACAGGAACAAAAGAGTCACCATAGGCAATACATGAGCCTATATATTATGAGTTAAAGTTTTAGAAATTTGGATAGTATGAAACTCAACTTTTTTTTTTTTTGCTGTACATTATTAAGTACCTATGGTCTGATTTTAATAAAATCAGGCTCTGATTCTTTTAAGAGTAATTAAAGGCAGCATAGAATTTTTTTTTAATTTGCCGCCTCAATTGCAGTATCTGATGCCCTCATTAATGATTTAAAGAGCTAATTAGCATGTATTAGAGCAAAGTGACCAACTTAAATAATTTACAGTCTGCTTAGATTACTCTCTTACACCCAGGATGGAAACAACCCATATTCTCTCCCTAGGAGATCTAAGGCTGAAGGTATTTGATTTGAATATATTAAGAAGGAAATAACTCAATCTCCATTAATTTGCAATGGAGTAATTTATTTGGTAATATCTATTATTAATTTCTATTTGCAACTGGATTAAATATGTAAATATAACCATGCCCTGCAGTGTATTAGGATGACAGAACAGTGTAGGGAAGTGGTTTCCCATCAAGACCACTCTTCAAGTTTCTTGTGAATGATGGTAACTATCATGTAACTTTATAGCAACTATCAAGTTAACTACACAAAGCAATTATGTTGAGTTACAATGAATTATATCATACAGACACATTTCACTATTGGTTGGCCCATCCTCCCATATCTCACCATCCTTAGGAAAATAAATTTTTAAAAACAGATTAGCAATGTATACGAGAAGTATATTTTTCCAGTGGAATCTACTATAAAATGCAATCTTGAAAAAAATCACCTCTGACTTGTGTCTAATGAATATTTTCTTTTTTCAGCTTCAAATTTTTGATCACTTGACCATTTTCGTTTTGTTTTGTTTTTACAATTTGGCCTTTATTTATCCAGAAAGAAATGACACACACACACACACTGAGTTCTAAATGTTCATATGTGAAGAGCTTAAAAAACAGTCAACCACAGCACAAAGCTTCACCTAAAACTGCATGGAGAGCCCCAGACTGTTTGTTAGTTCCTTGCATCACCGTCAAGTACTGAAGACCGCAGCCCCAATAGTTATAGAAATGACTTGTTATTTATTTTTCTGAGCAATAGTGCCCTAATCTAGAAAATGAGGGAAGTGAAGGATTGGGGGCATATATTAGTTTATTAGAGCTGCCATAAAAAAGTACCACAGACTAGGTGGCTTAAACAATAGAAATTTATTTTCTCACAAGCCTGGAGGCTTGGTGTCCAAGATCAAGATGTCAGGGGGGTTGGTTTCTTCTGAAGCCTCTTTCCTTGTAGATGACTGCCTTCTCCCTATATCTTCTTCACATGTCCTTCTCTCTGTGTGTGTTGATGTCCTATTTTTCTCTTCTTATAATGATACTGATCATATCGCATTAGCTTCTACCATATAACCTCATTTCATCTTAGTTTCCTCTTTAAAGGTCCTCTCTCTAAATACTATTACATTTTGAAGTACTGGGGGTTAGGACTTCAACATATGAATTTTGGGGGGACATAACTCAGTCCATAACAGGGCCTGATTCACCACGTCTCTTTGCTTTCTTGGATTCTGACCAAAACTTAGTGTCCACCTGGCCACCCTACACCCATCCCTGGCCCCACTCCCCAGGAGCTTATGTTGCCAATCTTCTTCCCACCAAAACCAGCCTAGTTAGTATGTCAGCTCCTTAGAGCCAAAGAATCCACTAGCCTTGTATTAGTTACTTATTGTGGCTATAACAAATTACCATAAATTGAAAGACTTAAACCAATACATCCATTATGTCATAGTTCTGGCCATCATAGGTCTTTACTGGACCTCACTAGGCTAAAACCAAGGTGTCAGCAGGGCAGTGTTCCCTCTGGAGGCTCTAAGACTCATCTATTTACTTGCCTTTTCCAGCTTCTAGGGGCCATATGTATTTGTTGGCTCATGACCCCTTCCTCCATTTTCAAAGCTAGCAATGTCAAGTTGAGTTTTTTCATGCTACCATCTCTCTGATTTTTTTCTTCTGCCTCCCTCTTCCACTTATGAGGACCCTGTCATTACATTGGACTGATTAGAAACTATATTTGTTTCCTAGGCCTGCCATAACAAATGACCACAAACTGGGTGGTTTTAAATAGAACATTGTTCTGAAGACAAAGAAGTCCAAAATCAAAGGGTCATCAGGGCCATGCTCTTTCTAAAGACTCTAGGGGAGGATCCTTCTTTGCCTCTTCCTGCTTTTGGTGGCTGAAGGCAATCTTTTGCATCTCTTGTTATTCAGTATATAAAACTTGTTCCCAGTTCATAACTCTTTAGTGATCTTCCTCAGACCAGGCAGCCCCATTTTTTCCCCCTGCTATGTTATGACTCTCATCATTTACTACCTTCGTTCTTGAGAGCAGAAGCTTTACTAGGCACTTCTCTGTGTGCAGAATGTCTTATTATTCCGGCTCAGACTAGCTTATTCAAACATGCAAAAGCTAATATATTTCAACTGTTTTCCCCCCTTAAACTTGCTCTAAACAAGTGATAGTCCATCTAATTCTGACACACTATTTATATGTTCACTGATCATAGATGTTTTATAAAATGCTTATAAATTCCTTGATACTCCTCCCAATTAACAGTAAAGTTTATATCCCCTTTGAATTTGAGTAAGCCTGTGATTACTTTGACCAACACAGAAAGGTGGAAGTTACCTATGTGATTTATGAGGCTCAATCATAATGGGGATTCCACTTCTGTTTGGTCATCTTGGAACACTTGCTCTTATGAGCGTACCTTTCAAAATATTTCTTCTAGGATCCCTGTTGCCATGCCATGAGCAGCCCATACCACATAAAGTAACATGTAGCTGGTTGACAGTCTCAGCATCCCTGTTAAGCCCATCTTCAGCCATCCTAGCCAAGGGGCTAGAATGTAAGTGAAAGTCATCTTTAAAGATGATCTTCCAACCCCAGTTGTTCTAGTCTCCAGCCATTTGGGTCTTCCCAGCTAAAGTTGTGGGCGAAGTCTCCTTGTTTAATGCTCAATTGATTTCTAAAAATGGCTTCCTTGGTCACACTTTGAGTTAACCTAATTAACTTCCATAAAGGTGTATTTTCTTTCTTTTCATTTTACTTTCCTTTAATTTTCCTTCCTCCCTTTTTTCCGGCCTGCCGGCCTCCCTCCCTCCCTCCTTCCTTCCATTCCTTCCTTTCTTTCTTTTCCTTTTTAATTTACTCTCCTAGAGCTTGAAAGCCGAAAAATAGCTATACACTTTGCATCTTCCAGCAAGTGGTATGCTGAGAGTCTCAGGAAAGCTGATTGTTAAATTGTCAGGGATTTTACAAACCAGCTGACATCATGTTGATAGCTTGAAGTTGACGAACATGCAAGTATTTACACCATGGAAATGAGCAAATGATAGAAATCAGAGCTATTATTTCCAGAGATTGGTCTGGGAAACATTACCAGCATGTCACTGACTTCCTTCAAAGATGACCTCCACAAAATAAGTGCCATTTTCCTGGAACCAGCATAAGAAGAATAAGTTGTATTTGATTCATAGTCCTTCCAAGCTCATTGTATCATAGACTTTCCAAAATAGTTTTTTTTCCCCCCAGAGCAAATACTAATAGGAATTATTGAAAGAGGACAAGATATTTTGGCAGCCTGACTTTGGTAGTACTTATGCTAATATCACACTCAGCTACTGTGATCAAAGAAAAATTCTCATACATACACAGTATGTTTCCTGAATTTTGTAGTATATACTTCAATTTTATTTTTCAAAATTCCAGGATATAGTCCTGAAATATTGTGTGAAAACATACATTTGAAAATGGTATCTGAGGTGTCTGGCTGGCTCAGTCAGTACAGCATGTGGCTCTTGATCTCGGGGCTGTGAGTTCAAGCCCCCATATTCATGTAAAGATCACTTAAAAAAAAAATCTTAGGGCACCTGGGTGGCTCAGTCAGTTAAGTGTCCAACATTTGGTTTCAGCTCAGGTCATAATCTCATGGGTTGTGGGATCGAACCCCATGGGCTCTGTGCTCAGCAGGGAGTCTGCTTGGGATTCTCTCTCTGCCCCTCCTCCCACTCACACTGGCACTCTCTCTCCCTAAAATAAACAAATAAATTCTTAAAAAAAAAGAAAAAGAAAATGGTATCAGATTTCAGATTGGTTCAGTGAGCTTTCTATACAACAAAATTCTATTAGGCACATATAAAATAATCACTTTTTCCATTTACCTTTGAAATAAATTCATTAATTTTATCCACTGGGTTTAAAATAATATAAATTTATTGTTTATAATACAGGAGAGAGAGTAAAATGAAGGAAATCTGATTTGTATTTTTTTTAAAGATTTTATTTATTTATTTGAGAGAGAGAGAGGGAGAGAGAGCATGAGCAAGGGGTAGGGGCAGAGGGAGAGGGAGAAGCATGCTCCCTACTGAGCAGGGAGACCAGCACCAACATTCACCCATTCACCAACAGTGAATGAAGGATTTCTTACTCTCTACATCCTTGTCAACACTTGTTATTTCTTGTCTTTTATATTTTAGCCATTCTGACAGATGTAAGGTGATATCTCATTGTAATTTTAATTTGCATTTCCCTAATGATCAGTGATAATGAGCATTTTATCATGTGTCAGTTAACCATTTGTGTATCTTCTTTAGAAAAATGTCTGCTCAGGGTGCCTGGGTGGGCTCAGGTGATTAAGCGGCTACCTTTGGCTCAGGTCATGATCCCAGGGTTCTGGGATCAAGGCTTATGTCAGGCTCCCTGCTCAGCTGGAGGCTGCTTCTCCCTCTGCCTCTGCCCCTCCCCCCAACTTGTGCTCACTCTCTCTCTCTCTCAAATAAATAAATAAATAAAATCATAAAGAAAAATGTCTGTTCAGATCCTCTTCTAAATTTTTAATTAGATTATTTGATTTTTTGGTATTGAGTTGTGTAAGTTTCTTTATATTTTTTGGATATTAACCCCTTATTGGTTTTACCATTTGCAAATATTTTCTCCCATTCAGTAGGTTACCTTCTAGTCTTGTTGTTGGTTTCCTTTGCTCTGCAAAAGCTTTTTATTTTGATGTAATCCCAATAGTCTAATTTTGCTTTTGTTTCTCTTGTCAAAGGAGACGTATCAAGAAAAATGTTTCTATGGCTGATTATCAAAGAAATTACTGCCTATGTTTTTTTCCGGGAGTTTTGTAGTATTGGTTCTCACATTTAGGTCTTTAAATCATTTTGAATTTATTTTTGTGTATGGTTTAAGAGAGTGGTCCAGTTTCATTCCTTTGCATGTAGCTGTCCAGTTCTCCCAGTACTATTTGTTAAAGAGACTATCTTTTCCCTATAGTATGTTTTTGCCTCCTTTGTCATAGATTAATTGACCATATAAGCTTGGGTTTTTTTCTGGGGTCTCTAATCTGTTCCATTGATCTATGTGTCTACTTTTGTGCCAGTACAATGCTATTTTGATTACTACAGCTTTGTAGTATATCTTCACATCTGGGATTACAATGCCTCCAGCTTTGTTCTTTTCAAGATGCTGTGGCTATTCAGGGTCTTTTGTGGTTCCATACAAATTTTAGGATTATTTTTTCAGTTTAGTGAAAAATGTCATTAGTGTTTTGTTAGGGATTGTGTTAAATCTGTAGATTGTTTTAGGTAGTATGGACATTTTAACAACATTGGTTCTTCTAGTCCATGGCATGGAATGTCTTTTCATTTGCTGTGTCATCTTCAATTTCCTTCATCAGTGGTTTATAGTTTTTGGAGTACTGGTCTTTCACCTGACTTGTAAAGTTTATTCCTATGTATTTTATTATTTTTGGTGCAATTGTAATGGGATTGTTTTATTAATTTCTCTTTCTGCTATTTTTCATTATTAATGCATAGAAATGCAACAGATTTCTGTATATTGACTTTGTATCCTGCAACTTTACTGAATTCATAATCAGTTTTAGCAGTGTTTTGTTGGAGCCTTTACAGTTTTCTACATAGTATCATGCCATCTACAAATAGTGAAAGTTTTTACTTCTTTACCAATTTGGGTGTCTTCTATTTCTTTTTCTTGTCTGATTGCTGTGGCCAAGACTTCCAGCACTGTGTTAAATAAAAGTGGTGAGAGTGGACATCTTTGTCTTGTTCCTTATCTTAAAGGAAAAGCTCTCAGCTTTTCACCATTGAGTATGATGTTAGCTGTGAGTTTTTAATAGATGGCCTTCACTATGATGAGCTGTGCTCCTTCTAAACTTATTTTGTTCAGAGTTTTTATTATGAATGGGTGTTGTATTTTGTCAAATACTTTTTCTGCATCTCTTAAGATGATCATATGGCTTTTATCCTTTCTCTTATCAATATAATGTATTAAGTTGCTTGATTTGTAAATATTGAACCACCCTTGCATCCCTGGAGTAAATCCCACTTGATCGTGGTAAATTATTTTTTAATGTATTGCTGGATTTATTTTGCTAATATTTTTGTTGAGGATTTTTGTATCTATATTCATCAGAGATATGGGCCTGTAGTTTTCTTTTTTATAGTCTCTTTATCCAGTTTTGCTAGTAATTTTGGCTTCATAGAGTGAATTTGGAAGCTTTCTTTCCTCTTCTGTTTTTTGGAATAGTTTGAGAAGAATAGGTATTAACTCTTTAAATGTTTGGTGGAATTCACCTGGGTTTTTGTTTGTTGGGAGTATTTTTATTACTGATTCAATTTCATTACTAATAAATTTCAAATTTTGAAACATTGCTAATTCATTTCTTCCTGATTCCATTTTGGAAGGTTACATGTTTCTAAGAATTTATCAATAAGGTCTTCTAGGTTGCCCAATTGTTTGACATATAATTTTTTGTAATATTCTCTTATAATCCTCTGTATTTCTGTAGTGTCAGTTGTTATTATCCCCCTTCATTTATAATTTTATTCATTTGAGTCCTCTCTCTTTCCTTCTTGATGAGTCTGGCTAAAGGTTTATCAATTTTATTTATGTTTTCAAAGAACCAGTTCCTAATTTCATTGATCTGTTCTATTGTTTTGGGGTTTTGTTTGTTTCTTTCTATTTCCTTTATTCCTCCTCTACTCTCTGTTATTTCCTTCCTTCTACTGGATTTGGGCTTTTTATTTTTTCCTTCTTCTTCTTTCTCTAGCGCCTTTAGGTATAAGGTTAGATTGTTTGCTTGAGACTTTTCTTGTGTCTTGAGGTAGACCTGTATTGCTATAATCTTCCCTGTTGCATCCCTATTGCTGCATCCCAAAGATTTTGGACCATTGTGTTTTCATTTTCATTTGTCTCCGTGTGTTTTTTTATTTCCTCTTTGATTTCATGGTCGACCCATTCATTGTTTAGTAGGCTGTATTTAACCTGCATGTGTTTGTATTTTCCCCAGACTTTTTCTTGTAATTGATTTCTAGTTTCATACTGTTGTGGTTGGAAAAGATGCATGATATGATTTCAATCTTTTTTAATTCATTAAGATTTGTTTTGTAATATAATGTGTGATCTATTCTGGAGAATGTTCCATATGCACTTGAAAAGTATGTATATGCTACTGTTTTGATATGGAATGTTCTGAATATATCTGTTAGGTCCATCTGGTCCAAAGTGTCATTCAAAACCACTGATTCCTTATTGATTTACTGTCAGGATGATCTATTAATTGACATAAATAAGGTGCTAAAGTTCCCCACTATTATTGTTTTATTGTCAATGTCTTCCTTTAGTCTGTTAATAGTTGCTTTATATATTTAGGTGCTCCCATGTTTGGTGTGTAAGTATTTATAATTGTTGTATCTTCTTGTTGGATTTTTCCTTTTATTACTATGTGGTGTCCTTCTTTGTCTCTTATTACAGTCTTTGTTTTAACATCTACTTTCACTAACATAATAAGTATTGCTACTCCGGCTTTCCTTCCACTGCCATTTGCATGTAAATGTTTTTCTATCCCTTCATGTTTCATCTGCATGTGTCCTTAGGTCTCAAATGAGTATAGCACAGGCACTTTTCAAACTGCTGCTTCTGTGCCATATCTCAGCTGGTTTATTTGTTTTCCTGGCTCTTTTAGGTCAGGGACTCAGTTTCCTATCAACCTCCTAAGCCCACTGATTTTTAAAGTAACTGGAGTTAAGCCCCACTGATTGCAGCAACTCTGAGAAGTTAAGCCTCACTGGTTTTCAAAGCCAAATGTTATGGAAATTTATCTTCCCACCACAGGTCCCCCGTGCCTGGGGTGCCTGGTCTGCAGTCTGGTCCTCTTGTTTGTAGTGCCCCTGTGTCTCAGTGCTTTGTGGTTAGTCTTGCTAGGAGTTTGGTTCCTGACTGTGTCTTTGCCTCTCTTACGCTTTTCTATGTGGCCTCCTTTCTACAATTTACGGTGGAAAGTCTGTTCTGCCAGTTTTGGGGTCATTTTCTGAGTCAGTTGTACTGATGTGGCTGTTATCTTGGTGTGTCCTTGAGATGAGGTGAGCTTAGGATCCTCCTACTCTGCAATCTTCCCAGAAGTCTACAAGTGCTATTCTTAAAAATTTTAAAGATTACATTGTTTTGCTTTTCATTATATGCAAATATAATTTATGCTCATTGTAGAAACTTAAAAAATAAAACAGCTAATGATCTCACAGTCATGGCCTTTAGGATGAACAAATATCTGTGTTCTATCAACCCAGAAAACTATAGATGTGGGTATTAGCAAATCCATGCCACTAACTTCTTGCTTGGGTGGGTAGGCAGGGCAGGGAATAGTGCTGTATATTCCAAGATAAGAATCCCTTTCACACATTAGCACTTCTCCACTGCCCTGTAAATGGTGTCTACTAGGAAACTGAGTTTATTCCATGTCACTGTGAGCTTCTCATCAATGATCATCTTAGTATTTGGAATCTGACACAATGAGCCTTAGCTGAATTTCACATTTCCTCAACAATTCAGGCTTGATCGGCCTTAGTGTCACCAGTTCCACTTCCACATGAGAGAGATAAAAACACTGAGTCATCATTCTAAGCATCTGGGGGATGAGGGTGAGAGTAGGGAATAATCTCATTGTGTGTGGATGACTTCTCACACATTTCCCTTAATCTACCGAATCAGCTATTCAACTCAATCCTACTCTGCCTCGGCCGAGTTAATGTTGCATTAATTTTGATTCATGTGTCCTAATGGTCATTTATGCAGATCATTTGGACGAGAGTGAAAACAGTAATTGGAGAGCACAGACACCAATATTTGATATTCTAAGATTTTGTAATGTTTACAAAATCTGCCATCCAGTAGCAACACCCTGCGGTAATGCCTATTGGTTTCTAAATATACACTCCGATACGATAAATACCATGTCTACAAGGTTAATGTAAAGTAGGTATAAATGAAAATTGTTGCTGCTGTTAGAACTGATGATGGAAATAAGAACTGCTGATATAATAAGATGTCAATCATGGTAAAAGGCTAATAAAGCAAATCTTTTCATTTGAAATTGCCTAACAACAGAACCTATTTGTATTTATCTTCAGAATACCAACACACAGAGAATGGAAAATAATATACTGTTTTTAGGACTCGAAAATAAACAATTTAATTAATTATTCAGTATAATATCTATAGAAAATAAAAATTTCAGCCATCACCCATTGAATTCAGTAATGGAAAAGTAAGATAGAAAAATATATTCAGGAGAAGAGCCAGTATATATTTCCAATGAAATGTGAAAGAAAGAAGTTTGGGAATGACCGAGTTGTCCTATAGTCCAGAATACAGCACTATTCGTTTGATTTATTGTCCTTTTTTAGTGAGGATCAGCTTCCACAAAATCCTTCCAAAACATATTGAGTCCAGCCAGTCCCCAGTGTCTTGTGGAAAGGCTAATCACTTCAATAAAGAGAGTTAGACTTCTTATTTGTAAAATGCACTAATAATGCTTGCCTCATGGGATTATTGTTAGAAAATATTAACGAGTATAATTCATTCACAAAATCTTGGTTGATGTTCTCTGTGTGCGTAGTTCTGTTCTCAGTCTGAAGTTATTGTGGTGAGCAAGACAGATAAGATGTCTTCTCTCTTCTAGAGAGGGTAAATTGGTGAGGAAAGCAGTTATTTGTATGTAAAAAAAAAAAAAAAAACACACAAAAAAACACAAAAAACAGCCCCTCCTCAAATGGTGTCTGTACAGCAGTACTGGTTCAAAGTACCAGGGAGACCCATAAAGGGTTTTGGGGGTAGCTTAGACAGGGGTAACCACAGTGGAGATTTAAAAAAAATGTCAATCTATAGGGGATATATTTTAGATTAGAGTCAATGGACTCACTGATGGATTGGATGCTGGGGTGAAATATGAAAAGTATTCCAACATGAATTCTAGGTTTTTGTCTTGATAATTAATGATATCATTATAATTCAATCTTATTTTAACCCAAGGATTTTATGTTATTTTATAGTCTTATGATATTTTATTGTTTTAAAAGCATTGTCAGACCTATAGCAACATTCAAATAATTTTGTAGTTAAACATGGCTGTTATAAGTTAGAAAGCCAGATAAACACCATGCCTCCAATGTTAATGTGAAGTAGATAACTTTGTATGAAGCCCTAAAACTGGGAAATTTGTAAAAATCATCTAATTTAATTTTTATAACATCCCTATGATAAGTAAATTAATAACCCCATTATGAAGGTAAATAAACTGAGCTTCAGATAAGTTAATTCACTTATTCAGACTTACACAGCCAGTTAGCGATATCAGGATTCTCTTCTGGGTCACTTTAATTTTAGTCCTGCATGTAAAGGCTGCCTTTAGGCAACAAGCTGGAGCAATGGAAACCTGACCAAGGTAAAAGGGCCTATAATGATCGCTGAGCTGAATGCAAATAGGCTCATTAGATGACCCACCTCAAAATATCCATAAGCCCTAGCTGACAAATGGGCTACTTACAACCTGGCACAGGTACCAAAAAAGGAAAATTTCATGTGTTCCTAACCACCCCCCTCACTTCCCTCACTTAGCTACAGCCCCCCACCACTGCTTCCTGGCAGACAGTCTATCCTTTGCTGCTCTGCCTGCTGTCTCTCGCAGTGTATTCAATAAACTTCTATCTCCTTTGTTCTGCTTGGGTGATTTCTTACATGGCTGGTGCTGCCAGCCTCCACCGGATATGGTCACCCCACACCGCATTCTTTCCACACAAACACCTACAAATCCTTAAGAGCTTCCTCAAATTCCACAATGGCATTACCTCTTTCTCTGAGCTAATATAACCTATCCTCAGAGGTTCCTGAAAGAATGGGGCATCCATCAGATGGGTTCATCCAGATACAAGTGTGAAGGGCAAAGGCAAGGTGAAGATGTGGGCTTGGAGTAAAAGTGGGCACAGGACAGAGACAGAAAGATGCTGAGAACCTGGGGAGAAGAATCTGGGGAGAACAAGAGCAAAAGGGTCATGTTGTGCCAGTAGGAAACCAGAGCAGAGGCAACTGCTGCTTTTTCTATGCCAGGTCAGCCCTATTTCAATAAATTCAGTAAACAAAAACCTTGGGGTCAAATATCTGAACAGATTGTGCAAATATTCCTAATGTACCTTTTGTTTAGAAACTTTGGCTAACCCTTCCATTTAAGAGGACCTGAGATCTGCTGAGATCTAAGATCCACATTAGAGAAAGCCCTTTTGTTGGCTTTGCATGGCTTCTGTTGAATAATGCTGCTTACTGGTCTGTTTCTCCTAGGTCATTCACACCAAAATGATGCCTCCTCTCTTCTGGCTCAGATTACATTTCCTATTAGCTTAAGAAAAAGCAGAAGCTTGGACACTTTTAAGCTATTGGAGACATTAACAAAGAACAGCCTATTTGCTTGTTATTTCTATTTAAAAAAAAGCAAAACAAAACTGCAGTGTAGACAGCCAATGTTACCTTGGTGATTTCCTTCCCTCTGCTCTGAGCTGAAATTGTGCAAAGCCAGTATGAGCATCTGAGACATTCAAGGGAGGAAACAAATTAGAGAGTGAAGCTATTACAGAGCAGGGAAAGGGATGGGTCCCCTCTAGGCCCAGTACTAACCAGATTAAAATATGTGCAAGAAAATTATATGTAAGCATTTTAATCTAAGGCAACTGAGCTGGTGCACATTTTTATAACTAAAAGGAGGGGGGAAATGAGCTCACTGAGGAAGGTGGGGAGTGTGGCCTCACTCTTGCCTTCCCACTCAGTCCCCTTTACATTCCACAGCATCCTGCAGTGATCATTTTTCTCCTCCGTGAAAATAATGATTCTTTAAAGGGCCAGAAGGCGCAGCTGATTCCAAGTGAAGCTGACTCAGACTGATGGAGGGAAAGGAAAAGTAAATGCAATTTCATTTCAGGTTTTTGAAAGCTATTTACAAATGAGGGCAAAAGACACTGTAGAAATCATGAGGAACACAGTATGCAATGTCGCCAAATAGATGATTAAGATGGAATGAGATCACTTAGTAACACTGACTGACTCTTCAGCGCGACTCAAGGAGCCAGCCCAGAAAAATGGAGACGCTGCCAGAGGTGCTTCCTTTCCTCTCCTCTTGGTAGGTTAATCTAAGCGCCATGTCAGGGAGGTACCGCCTATCTTTAGATGTTGCTAGGCCCCAGCTTTGAAGTTTGCTAATGCAAGTTTGATTTGGAGACTCTGCACTGGGCCTGGAAAGCATGAGCCTCGGGGTTGCAGAAACCCAGTGTGACCAAGCAGAGTACCTACCGAGTGCTTTATTTCTAGTACGCTCTGCGAGTGAACTGCCTGTTACACCTGAGAGGTAGGGAGCTGCTGCGTGCCTGACTTATCTGTGATGATGTGAGAGCTCTAAGTTCCAAAAGATTTTATCTACCCAGTACAGGCCACCAGCCCACTTCCTCCTACTGTTAGTTATTATTATATTTTCTCAACTCGAAGATGCAGGGTTTGGTTTGGTTTGGTTTGGTTTTCCGACTTAAAATCCCTGAAACTGAAATGGGTCTTACAATTGATACAGCAGTGTTTTGTTCCTACTCCCTTTCTCTAAATAGAGGGGAGTGAACAAATATGGTATCAGGGCCCATAAAACTGAAACTCAGCCTCCAGCCTGTAAGGCTACAGTGACCGAAGGTTGATAGAAACAAGTAGGAAGATCAGTGCTCAGGCCTGAGTATCCAAGACAGGGAGAAGCCAGGGAGGTGGGGGGCATGCGGAGCCGCCTGTGACCAGATGGTAATTGTCTTCAGATAAGGTCACCAAGCTCACATTTGTCCTTGTGCTTTTGTGTTCACTTTGTGTTGATTTTGTTTTTCCCATCATAGCTGTACTTAGAGGGAAAGGGTCTTTGAGCACTTTTCCGGTTACCTTTTAAATATATGTCCCTTGACGTCTAAAATGCACCTTTTTCCCTAGCTCTTCAGAGCACCTGAAACACTGGGGTTCTGCCATCCCCCAAAGTAGCCCAACATCCACATGCCCTCATCCCCATCTTTTCCAGAACATTCCCTGTCCTTCACTCCTTCCCTCGGGGCTCTGATGAGTAACCAAAACCACTTTGGAGAAACAAAGTTAGGCAAAGACACTAACGGATAATAATACTCCTGCTTCTTGGGTGTTGCACTTTAACGGGGTCTGGAGGAAACACAATATCTTAATTCAAAAACGTGACTTTGGGGCGCCTGGGTGGCACAGCGGTTAAGCGTCTGCCTTCGGCTCAGGGCGTGATCCCGGCGTTATGGGATCGAGCCCCACATCAGGCTCCTCTGCTATGAGCCTGCTTCTTCCTCTCCCGCTCCCCCTGCTTGTGTTCCCTCTCTCACTGGCTGTCTCTATCTCTGTCGAAAAAAAAAAAAAAAAAAAATCTTTAAAAAAAAAAAAAAACGTGACTTTGAATTGAGGAATTTTCAAGACACCAGGAAGGATATATTAGGGCAAGAGAGCTTTTAAGTCTCCATCAAATCCCACCCATAATATAGGCATCCACATGCTCTGTCAGAGACCAAAGATTCGGGGCAGCAAGAAATGTCAAATGTGAATGTAAAGATCTACCTCTTTGCTCCTGGTATTTTCATCACAGCTCTGGTGATCCTGAGAGAGAGAAAGAGAGAAAAAAAGAAAGAAACCAGTTAGTTTTTCCTTTGTAAATTGCTTACCAATTAGCTTTTAATGAACACTTGATTCTTTCATGATGACACAGACTAAGGGTATTTACTCATTCTAATTTCTCCTCAGCTTAATGGGAGCATTTGACTAGTCCCTGCAACAAATTCATCAAAACAAACATTTACTCTGCTACCAGTTGAGAGACGCTCTGCCCGCCATTGGGAGAGATAAAAAATATATGAGACATGGTCTCTGCTTTCTAGGCACTTAATATCTAGCTGCAGGGACAAGTTTATAAGAGCTCAATAACAGATTCAACACAATGATACGTGTAATGGCACAAAGCAGAAACACATTACTAAATTCAGCGCCAGGGTATTTAAGAGAGAAACAGTGTGAATAAAAAGTCCTTCTTGGAGGAGCTGAATCTAAAGGGTGGTATTATGAACAACACCTCTTATCTCTATTCACCTAGCATCCTTATGCCCTTTGGAGAAATTTCCTTGCCCCATTCCCTGTGGTCCTACAGGCTATCAAATAGAAGTCTGCACAGTATGGCCCCTGACCCAGGTCACACGGTTTAGGATTATTCACTCTTCTGGCAACAAGACTTGGTCCAAGTGAGTACTTGACTCACCTTGGGCCAATCATGTCCTTCCCTGGATTTAAGACTCACACTGGGAAAGAGAAGTCCTTCTCTACTGGGATGTGTACATAAAAGGGAATAAATATAGGGTCGTTAAAGGCCACGTTATGTCTCATGGAGAGAGCCTTCTTACAGAACGAAGACAAAAATCAGGAGAAAGTCAAAATGAAAGAAGAAACGGGCATATTCCTGATGCCTTTTGAGCACTTCAATGTAGCAGGCCTAAAGGTCCATCACTTAGTTTTACAAGCTAATAAATTCTCTTTGTATCTTATTCATCAAATACACCCCTTACCCTTCCTGGAACTCGAGTTTCACATGTTAGTATTCTTAACCCCAAAGAGCCACTAATGCTCTGTTCATTTTTTCCCTATTTTTTAAAAAATCTATTTGTGCTTAATTTTAAAGAGTTTCTACTGCTATGTAATCAAATTCACTGATGTTTATTTTTGCAGTGTCTAATTGGCTCTTAATCCCATCCTGTGATTTTTCTCATTTTAGATACTGTGTTTTTCATATCTGAAAGTTCTATTTGGTTCTTTTTTGTATCTATCTTTCGTTTTTCATCTCAACATGTTCATTTTTTTTCCTACACCTTGAGCATTTAGAACATATTACAATAGCTATTTTAAGGCCTTTGTCTGCTAATAACATTATCTCTGCCATTTTTGGGTCTGTTGACTTTTTTCCTTCTGGCTATGAGTCATATTTTCCTGTTACTTTGCTTTTGTGGTAATTTTTGAGTGAATGCTGGTTATTGCAAATTTTATATTGTTGGATTTTTTTCTGGTATGCAGTTAATTCGCCTGAGATCAACCTGATTCTTCGAACACTTGCTTTTAAGCTTGGTTAGGGCAGGTCTATAGCAACATTTAGTCTAGGGTGAGTTTAGCCCATTTACTGAGGCAACATCTTCTTGAACACTCTACCTGATACCTGTGTATTAGGGATCCTACGTGAACTCTGAAGGTTATTCTCCTACTTTCTCTCCCCAGCCTCACAGAGCTTCAAGCTCCACATGCACAGGGTGATATTCAGCCGAAGATTCCAGAACATCTGCTGATTTCCAGAGCGCTCTCTACTTCCCACTCTGCCTTTCCCTCTCTGTCTCTGCATCTCTCTCCTCTCTGATATTCTTCTCAAATTTTAGCTGCCTGAATTCTGATGTCTGTCTCCTCAACTCAGTATGAACTTTGGCCTTTGTTTGTATTGCCCTCCTTGCATCACATCTCCAAAGTGCCTCCTAAATGGAATAATTATAAGGCTCATCTCATTTACTTCCCTTCTGACAGGATCGCATTGCCTGTTGTTCAATATCTGAAAGTAGTTATTTTCTGTCTTTTGTTTGGTTGTCTAGTTCTTATGGTAGAAGGACAAACCCCACTATATCAGTTAATCCTTTATGGATAGAAGAAGTCCCAAACTTTAATTTTTTTTAATCTACTCCTTACCAAACTTTCCTCTCAGGAAAACATTCTATAATTTTTACTTAAGAAAAAAAATAAGAGTGTCCAATTTAGCAAATTTATACCCATCCTGCCCAATTCTTAATTACTGCACTACTTCTCTTTTTCTCTACCTGAACTGATCCCAGGAGCCACAAGTTATGAGACATGATTTCATCTGTCAAATGGAAATAATAAGAAGTACTCGTAAGTTTCTGACGAGGATTAAATGAGATAAATTACATTAAGTGGGGTGTTTAATGTTTGTTCTGCAAATGGCAACTCTTAGCACCACTGAATGAATCACAGGAAATGGAAACACTGATTTGGTGGAGCAGAAGCCAATGTCAGTGGCCCCATTTTTCTAAAAATAAACACAAACAATAACACACAAACACATTTTCGGTTATGACTTCATTTGGTGCCAACTTTCTGTCCAATAGGCCTTGTTAATTTTGTTATAAAGTTTCTCGAGAGTTCAAAAGTTCACTGAAAATGTATTTCATTCAATATTTTTATGTTCTGTAAGTCAGATTTTCAAATAACTAAATATGAACTAAAACTAAAATAAAACTAAATATGAACTGCATAACTGTCATTGAAAAGTGATGCCAAAAAAGCAACCAGTTCTGGTTTTCAGAGTCCCAGAACTTTAGCGTCTTGAAGTGAGAGCGTGGAAGGAGGGGATGGCTAGACTGGCCTCGAGCTTGAAAGATAAACGACATAATTGGCATTTTTACTAAATCCTGGAAACAGAAGGACAAAGCTTAGTGTCTGCTTTTCATAAACACTAAAATGCATTATTTGTCTATGGAAGAATTTGTTCTAGATTTTGTTTTCAAGATATCATTGATTTCATTTTAATATAGCACTCCTATCAGCTCTTTGTATGGGTAAGATCACAGTTATTCCTCACTTGGGAAATGAAGGTCTCTTAAATATTTAGGCTTTCTTACTCCTTTACAAACCATTTACTAAGTATCTGCCTATTCCAGGTCCTCTACTAGATTCTGTAACGTGCTACATTGTACATATTCTCATTTTATCTCTTATAACATGTGTAATTATCACCATTTTATAGGTGAGGAAACTGGAGGCAGGAGTGAGACTACGACTTGTGTCCAATCACACAGCTGTTTGGTGGCACTTCTAGAAAACAAGTAAGACTGAGCTATTACCCTCAAGGAACTCTCTCTGCCCATAGTTTTAAAAATATCTCTTAAAGAGTAAGGAATGGCTGAGTCTCAAAAAGATCCTAAAAACACTGATTAGAGTAGGTAGTCTCCCTACTGTGAGAGGCCGTGCCTGCAAGGACAACACCTCGAGCTCCTGGTAGACCCGTATCAGTGAGTTCAGTCAGCTTCTGATCCCAAGAAGACAACCTCGGGGGCTACAATGTTGTTTCTTTCAGAAGCCTTCTGAAGTTTTGCCTAATACCTGAGGAATTGAAACATTCTTTAAAGAAAGGGTGCAGTTGAGGCATTTCATTTCCTATTTTGCCTCAGTCTATTTGTTTAGTAGTTCTCCATAGAGATTTGAACAAAAAATTTACTACAGGGTTTGTATATTCATGCAAATAACATATTTCCCTACAAGACGACACCCTTTGTTCTTCCAGATGCTGAAACATTTCTGTTTGCTTTTCCAGTTGATTTTGAAGAATTATGATGCAAATGTGTGATTGGCAGATATTCTGTATTCTCCTCTAGCTCTTTCTTATGCTCTAAGAAAAAGAAGGTTGTGCTCCTGAATTTGGGTTCCGTGTTGCTTCCAGCAGGTGTGGATTTGCCCCTGCCAGAGACCGAGCTGATGTGTGGCATGAGTTCCTCCTGGAGACATATATAGTCTGCCTTCAGCTGGAGTGCTGTGAATTTACTCTGTGCTTTAGGGCCAGCTTTTCTAATTGCAGGTTTAAATTTGATTTTATTAGGGTTCTCTCTCTCTCCCTCTCTTTCTGTGTGTGTCTGTCTCTTTCTGTCTTGATTTAGTTAAGGAGTAAACTCTTTTTGGTATAACTTGACATCTCAGTTTCTGGAACATCCAGAGAGACTGAAGTAATAGGTCAAAAGCAACCAGGTGCTGGTGCTTTCGGGGCCCCCTGAGAAGAGCCAGCAGGGAAGCAGGGAACCCAGAAACAGCCCTAACCTGGAATTATCCTCTAGAATTGCCATTGGATCACCTGAAGTGCACTGGAGTGAGAAGACACCATTATGCAGTTCCAGTCTACATAGGCTAATAGAAGTGAGAAACACTTGCTGGGGGCAAATCTGTGACCTAAACCACTCAAGGTAGAAACTCACAACGATTTTGTCTTTCTTCCCTATTGTAGAAGGTTAATAGATACATTTTTTACAAACTAAGCACACTTTTTTTCCCTCAATTTTTATAAATCATGATTCTGCCTGTGCCCTAAGAAATTATGTCACTGATACCTTCATCAACACCTTGGACTAACTTATCCCACAGACAGACATCATCTCTGTTTTATGTGAGGGAATGAAGGCTGTGCTATGTTAAGGAAATAGCTGGCTGCTTTTGTGTTGTTTTGTTTTTTTTTTCCCATAAGTAGAAGTGAAATAACAGAAAATACATATACTGATCTCTGCCCCATGTTCCTGACACAGAGCTCCTAAAACCTTTGTAATTTCCTGAGTAATAGCAACATCTGATATAGAACTCTTAACTCCTTTGGAATTTCCTGGGTAATAGGAACATTTTTTGTTCTAGTGAGGTGGCTCTTGGCGGACTCCTGGATGGGGATTGGTCACCGGAAAAACCAAGCCATGAATAGAAGTTAGGAGCTTTTAGCACCACCTCCCATTCTCCTGAGAGGGAGAGAAGGGCTGGAAATAATCAACCATGCCTACAAAATGAAGCCTCTATAAAAATCCCCAAAGTATGATGTGCAGAGAGCTTCTAGGTGTATCTAAATGGCAGGAAGGTGGTGCACACCAACTCCAGGCAGACAGGAGTTCCTGCCTGTGGGACCCTTCCAGACCTTATCCTATGTGTCTCTTCATCTGAATATTCATCTGTATACTTTATCATGTCCTTCATTATAAAATTAAAAAAAACTGGTAACACAAGTGTTTCCCTGGGTTCTGTAAACTGTTAGAGCAAATGGTAGATTCCAAGGAGGGCGTCATGAAAATCTCCAATTGGTAACCAAATTGGACAGGAAGTTGTGGGTAACTTGGAGACATACTACTTGCAACTGGTGTCTAAAGTGGGTGCAGTCTTGTGGGAGTGAGTCCTTAACTTACGGGGTCTGCGCTAACTCTAGGCAGGCAGTGTCAGAATTGCTTAATGTGGAAGACCACACATCTGGTGACAGCAGTGTTTGAGAAGTATAGTAATGTAGTAGCGGAGAGCAAAGGCAAAGAAAAATCAGAGTTTTTTCCTAGACAGTGGAAAATTAATGCCTTCCCTGAATACCACTGAAAGAACACAAATATTCCTCATACCTCTTTGGGGGCTCCTTTTCAGTCTCTTTTGCTGGCTCTCCCCATCTCCCTGACCTCTGAAAGCTGGGGCACTCCAGGGCTTGGTCGCTGGCCTCATTTTCTGCTCTGTGCATGCTCACTGCATCACTGACTTGATCCATTCGCAGGGCTCTAAATTTCACTTAAGCAATGATGTCTCCCAGATTTATATCTTTAATACTAACCCTTTCCTGAACTTCAGACTTAAATGTCCAATTTCTTACTTCACATCTCTACTTGGATGTCTAATTAACACCCAAATCCTAACATATACAAAGCTGAGTTCCTGACATTTCCACCAAATCTTGCCCCTCTTATGGTTTTCCTCATTTCAGTAAAAGCCATATGCACACTTCCAGTTGCTTAGGTCAAAAGCCTTGGTGTAAATCTTAACTACCACCTTTCTCTTTCATTACTTATGGTATAAGTTTTCAACAAATCCTGAGAACTCTACCTTTATCTAGAACCTGAGCATTTCTCACCAGCTCCACTATCGCCATCCTGGTCAAGCCACAGTCATCTCTCACCTGGATGACCACACAGCCTCATAGCTGATCTCTTTTCATCCTTGTATATGTTTAGTTTATCCAAAACACAGCAGTGAGAGCAATCTTATTAAGATCTCAGTTAAATCACATCACTCCTATGTTGAAAACCCTCCAATGGGTTCTTATCTCATGCAGAGTAAAATCCAAAGCCTCTGCTATGAGTTACAAGGTCCTACTGCATCTGTCCCCCTTTTGCCCCATTGTACTTCTGACTTAGTATGCTGCTATTCTCTCCCTCTGTCTGTTCCAGTCTATTGGCCTGGCCTCCTCACTAGTCTGACCTCAGGGCCTTCGCACTTGTTCTCTTTGCGTGTTCTTTCCTCAACTGCCATCATGGCTCTCTCTCTTCCTTGTTTCAAGTCTTTACAACCCATAACCCCAATCTAATTATAAGAAAAACAATAGACAGACCCAAACCATGGAGCATTCTGCAAAATACCTGGCTAGTACTCTTCAAAAGTGTCACGAAAGAGGAGGAAAGACAGAGAAATTATCACAATTTGGAGGAGACAACTAATATGTAATGTGGTGCCCTGGTTTGGAATCAGGAAAGAAAAATGACAGTGTTCAGTGGAAAAACTGATGAAATCAAAATAAAATGTATACTTCAGTTGATAATATTGTGCCAATGTTAATTTCTTAATGTTAGTAAGCTTACCACGCTTATAGAAGATATGCATATATCAGGAGAAGCTAGATAAATGGTATAAAGAAACTATCTGTACTGAGTATTGTTGAAAATGCTGGTGATACAATATCAAATACAATTTTATCTCTACACTTAAGGGCCTGGCTTGTGGTCTGGTAGAGAGATGTATACTCTATGTTACAGCTACTATGATTGGCATCCAGACAAGAAAAAGCAGAAGCACAAAGAAGAGAGTTCAATTGTAAGGGCATGTTGGATCAAAGGAGAGCCAGTGTGAGAAAAGGCTAGTTAGGGAAGGTGATTGATGAGCTGAATTATAAGAGAAGAGTGTCAATCCCCTGGGAAAGAACACAGGTGGGGAAAGGGTTTGGAAAGGCCTGCAGGACAGTCCCAAAGCCCAGAGTTAGGCAATATGAATTCACCCAGGGTATATGAAAGTGGGTGCAGAATATCTCTGACATAGCAATGTCCTCACAAAGCTACACTGATTTCCCAAAACATACCTTGCCCATTGTTTGCTGCATAACTTTTAAGTTGATTCTTTACTCTTTATTAATTTGGGGAAATACACCAATAAACTTGGATCTCACCTTTAAAGAGAGATATATCTCTGAAAGAATTCATGACCCTTAAACTGTAAAGTGTTCCACTAACAATTTAAAACTAGCTCATTATTTAAAAACTTGTTGTGTTTAGATGATATTGAATTTTATTAAATAAATTTACCAAGGGCAGTTTAGTAATACTTACAATGTCAAGGAAAGAATCGGTATATCCTCTTGAGTGGCATTTTTGAATGTGTGGAGTAAATACTGATTCCCCTGCTTTGGAGTCCTTGCAGTTGCTGAGGTCTGGTTTGGAAATTATTTATAAATCTCAGTAGGAGGAAGACAACATTTTTACCAACTGAGTTGTTTAATTCCATTCACTGTTTTTGGTTGTTATGGAATGCCAATTATAATGTTGGTAATATATCAAGAAGCCAGTCCACGTGTTTGGAAGTACATCAGAGGATATATAAGAAAGACTTCATCCCTCCATTCATCTATCCATCCATCCATTTAGCAATATTTATTGAGTATCTACCATATACCTGACATTGTGCTACAGATACAACAGTATACAAAATAGACTTGATCATTCCTCTCAACAACCATATAGCTCAAGAGAATAGGCAATCATATCCAGAGTGATAAGAACTCGGAGAGGGGCGTGCAGGGGGGCTGAGTTGACCCCAACCTGGTATAAGGCAGGTCAGGCAAGCTGTAGCCTCTAACAGGAAAGGCTGGCCACAAGGTGAGTAGGTGATTTCTGGACCTGGATAAGATCAGTGGAAGGAAGGGAAAACATTTGTACCAAGTAACAGAAAAGCCCTTCCTCCCCTGCTGCCTCATAGATATGAAGAACCCTGACAGCGTGTACACAAAAGTCCCTTAATGGCATCAGAACTCCCTGCTTTATTAGGCTGGAGCCAGTGAGACACTGAAGAACAATTCTGGTGACAAGAATGAAAGGTTACAGGAAATTCTATTTCTATTGCTTGGTGACTTATTTGCTTTCTTTTTTCTTCCTAATCATTGAGTCATCTGGTTTCTGCGTATTGCCAAGGACATGGGAAGGTCTTAACCTGAGCCTGTGTGTATTCCTCCACCCTACATTATTTTATTTCTTTAGTATCTATCTCAAGTGATGCAATGATGTTTATAAATGATCAAGAAAGAAAAACTAGCCCCTGCCAAACGGAAGTATTCAGCATGACTATTCCAAATTACGCATCGTTCCATCCCTGGACTTAAGCCCTGATATTTTACTGCAGATTGACCCCAATTAGAAATAGGCTTCAAATCATTTTGTATTGGCCTCCCAGTTCTACAAGTCTTCCAAGGAATTAGTTGCAGTTCAATACCTATCAACTGCTACCCCACCCAAAAATAATTTATCCTCCCCCTTAGGAGCTCCAATGAACACTGTCTTGCTCTTTGACTAGGTGAGTTCTGAAATCCAATCTAATGCAGCCCTTGATGCATTTAGAAAGACAAAACGGAATTGAGAGACAGGTCACCCAGCGAGTTTAAGCCCCTAATTAGTAGAAATGGCTTGTAAATACACCAATGATTTATTATATTTGTTTAGCAGTGGTATACCTAGCATATCATTTACTATAGATTTTTGGGGTATAATCAACATACAATAAACTACACATATTTAAAGTGGATAATTTGATAAGTTCTGACATACATACACCCGTGAAACCATCACATAGTTAAGATAATGAACATATCCATCAGCCCAAGTTCCATTATTTCCCTTTGTTTCTCACAAAAGGCACTAAAATATAGATATCTTTGGACAAGAAAGAAGAAAAACTCTCTGGTTTAATTAATAGATGCAATTTTAACTGCATATTAGCATCAGAGTAAAAAACAACATCCCACAATTGAGTCAGCTTAGCATCATTCTAAGATCAAGTTACTAAACAGGTTCATAGGGTAGCTAAGTGACATGTGACCTCTAACTTAAGTAGTCTGTGAGCTCTTCTGATGTGTGTTGCCTTGACAAATGTTCCACATTCCAATGCTTCCCAAGACAGGATTACATGCTAACTGTGTAGTCCCATAGCATTCTATCCTGACTTCTAGAATAAAATCATACCATTGCATTGCAAAAGCCTATTTATTTGTTTTCCTTTCCCACTATGATATCAAGAACAATCTTCATTCATCACTATTCCTGATGGAATGCCTAGCACATAGCAGAGCTCAATGCCTTCTTATTGAAGAGAAAAATTAATGAGTCTTACTTTTCCTGAAAGCAACTGAGCAGATGGCTTGGTATAACCCTTTTCCATGCAGTAAGGAACTCAATGTACACAACTGACGAGTGACATGATATAGTAGTCTAAAAGCAGTATATTTCACCAATCAGTAGAGCTTGGATCATATCCTACCAAAAACTGTCATTACTGGGAAGTGTTTCCTTAAGGTGATATCCTTATTGAACCATGTCCAGTTTGCTAAAGAAAGAAAGAAAAACATATATATGGAAGAACAGATAAAAGGTGAGTTTTTTTCCCTCTTATAATTAATTGTAAAGATATTCATTTGATGCCCACATATTCTAAACAGTGCCTACATGGTTTTTGGAACACTTGATTTTTCCTTTGAAATCATCTTAAAAGAGAAAAGCATTGCTTCTGAGAGTTATGAAATCTCAGAGGCAGTTAGAAATTCATTTATCACGTTAATGCAGGAAGATAAACAAGGGTATTGAGCAAAGACCATTATGCTTCAGCAGAGTTATATTTTTGCTTTGGCTTTACTTGAGGATTCTGTACTAATGGAAGCATTGATCTTGTTTCCAACATCGCATTCTGTCATTTTCCTAAAATGCAAATTCCTCTTCATCGTTTGCATTTGTTTCAAAGCATGGTGAATTAAATCCTCCCTGTGGTTATGCTGAAATATCACAGCCTATTGCATGCTTTTCCTGATCACCTCATAGCCCACACTCCATAACAAATAGCTATACACTGATCTGGACTCCCCAAATTCCCAGTGCAAAGACTATAAGAGACCTTATCAGAATGTGCTGCAATTGTTTATGTGTCGGAATGACTGGACAGGGAGATCTGTGAGGTTTCTTCAGCTCACACAGAATTTTCATAAATTTGCCTAGTTCAGATCAGCTCATAAGAAAGAAGCAGGAAGTAAATCCTATAGCCTTAAAAATAAAAATAGTTTCTACATACTCCGTCTTCCTTTCCAAGGAGAATTCAAAAGAATTCAATCTAACTCTCTTTTGGAAATTCCACTTATCATTTCAATTATATATTAGACAATTTTCCTCATATATTCATTTGCTCATTTAATAAACTTTACTAAAGTCTTACCTTAACCCACTTTTAAAATATACTAATACAAATATACCTACTGTCAAGAAATTGAAGCACAGCAGTGAAGATATGCACAAAAAAACAACTGCAACACAAACTATCTCTACAAATAGAAATTCATGTTCAAGGTGTTCCAGAAGCCTGGAGAACAAGCACAGAAAGCTCACCAATTGGGGGTATGGTAGGGGTGATGGTCGAGGAAATCTTCCACAAGGAGGCATGCTTAAGCTGGATTTAAAGACAGAATAGGAATTTTCAAACAGGATGCAAAGGGAAGAGAAATCTGGACAAAGAGCATGGCACAGGAGGTCTTAGAAAGCAGAGCATACTTTGAAAACAGTCATGATCTATGTCAGGAGGTGTTAGAAATGAGCTCCAGAGGTGATCTGGGAAGGGTTTTGTACCCCTACTGGGTGGTTCTGAACTTGGCCTTATGGGAAATGGATAACTGATGCAACAGTTAAGCACAATTGCAGCACAGTCATATTTATATCTTGGAATGTTCACTTAAACAAAAATGTAGGGCAATGTTTTGTAAAGGACATTTCTAGGGACCTTGGCATGTTAAGAGTTATGACTCAAAATGATTTCCAGTCAGGTAAGTCTGGGAAAATGATGAGTTAAGCATACTTAAACTACTTACACGTACATCTCAAATCTTTAACTTGCTCACTTTGTTTTGTTTCTCCAAGAAGGGGATATGCAACTTCTCCCAAACTTATTTCACTATGGGAAATTTTTGTTTTTCCCTTCACCAAATAGCTCATAAGATTTGGGTTCCCAAGAATACACTTTGGGAAATGCAAGTGTAGAGGACTATTTGGGTTGTTACAATGAAGTCAACCAGATCATCTATGAGAATATTACAGTATTATCAGAAAATAAACTATACCAGCAGCCAAGGCATGGAGAAGATGGAACCAAACCATGTTTACCTATTGGAATGGCTGCAATGGGAAAAGCTTGATCTGGTGATTCATTTTGACGCCTGTGGTATTAATTCATCAGAGTCACAGAACTTTTCAGAAAGGGCTAGTCTAATGCTACACTTACTGCCCACCCCCACCTTTTATAACATAAGGAAATTGAGTGCTCAGTAAATTAGTGACTTGATCAAAATTGACGATCATGATACATACAATCAGTTCTGCATGCTCTTAATGTTTTCACTGGAGGAGAGCCAAAGTGTGAAAATTTATAAACACTAGATAATCACCAAACAAGTTACGTTTGTCTTTGGATTATATTTCTTTACTTATATTTGAATAGAGATTCATGCGACATTTAGGGAATAGATGATGCTCTAATAAAAATAATGAAGTTGCATTGTCAAGACTTGACTCCAAAGGAGCTGGAAAGCTGCCCAGCATTTCTATCCTGCCTGCATGAATTCTTGCCTGCTTCCCACACTGTGCTGGGCAGAGAGGGCAGCCCTGAGTTCCCACTGGGCATGGTGTTCTTTCTGAATTCAGTCTGTGCGATGCTTTGCTTCTTTAGTGAAGGGGGTCAAAGGGGAATTATGTTTTGGTTTTGGTAAAGTTGTGGCACGGCTATGCAGTTATCCCCTCAAATAATCATTTTTAGGGAAGTTGGATGCTAAATGATTATTTATAATTATAGTTTCCATTGTAAATCTATATTTAGAGGGCATTCAAAATCCAGTGTCAAACCACTCTTTAAGTCCTGTGATTTCACCTGAAATGACACACAGTCTTTCCTTTTGAGAACCATCAACATAAGGGGAGTATTTTGCTTTGCTCTTCTTTCTGTTCCAGAGAACTGCTGTATCGCACTGGCCCATGACAGTGATCTCCTTAGTCACTGGCTAAATGAGACTTTGGTCCTCACCACAGTAAGATCAAAGGATTGGGATAACTTTGAAATGACTCAACTGTGTCTTTATTCGGGCATTTGAAATGTGCTGATATTATACAATCTGGCTGCTCTCTCCACTCTGAGTTCTTTGGTAGCTTTCGATTTTCCCTGACAAAAAGATTGTATTGCATAGGATGTGCCAAACAAGAGTCCCCTTCAACTGAATATGCTACTCATTCATGGATGGCAGTTTCTGAAAGGTGTTAATTGGAATACCAACCATTCTTCTTGGCTATTAAAAATTACTGAAGGTCAAAGACAAGCAACTTGCTCTATTCTCACGTATTTTCCATCCTGGTAAAAATGTTTGTGACTTGCCTTCACTCAAGATTAGTGAGAAGGCAACGGGATTGTTCCTGAAACACACCTGACCCACTAAAAGAGCTGCATTCTTCACTCTAAGGAGCTGCATTTGGTTTTCAATTGGAAAAAAAAAAAAGGGAAAGAAGAAAGGAAGATGGGAAAGATAGATATTGTAAATTCTGAGGACTGGATAATTCTACATCAACTAATCAAAAATACAAGAACTAAGACGTAAAAATGAAGTTCCTCAACCCCTAAGAAATAGCCCTGATACACTAAGAAAGACATTTCATATTATTATTCCATAAATCTTGAGTTAATTATTTTCAGTCATCATATTATTAAAATGAATATCTTTCCTCCTGTTTTTTTTCTGTAAAGTGATTATTAAGAATTTCCCTCAAGAAAGGGCAAAATTTTTAATCGCTTTGAAAAGTTTTACTTTGCCCTCTGGATGATCATGGCTATACCTAAACAGAAACTGAAGAAGATCAGTGAATACTTTCAAAATTTAGCTATAATTAAGTGGGTACATAAGGAATACCACTCAGCCTCCTTAAACTTATTCTGGGATCATTGACAAAACTGTACTTTCACGACTCAGGTTATTATTCAAGACCTGGATCCCGTACGGCCTCTCTATGAACATTTCCCCCAATTTTCCACTCCACCTAGGCAAAATTGTCCATCATCTATTTTGTGTCTACATTCTACCTAAGAGTACTATATATAATTAGATGGATAGGTAGATAATAACACTAATTACATTCATGGAAATATTTGGAATGCAATACTTAGAATCACTCTCTACTGTGAGTTGTTCCACAACAGAATGAATGAATTATTCCTACTTCTATTCCCTATGCCTAAAAGAGCCTAGCATCTAGTAAGTACTATATGTGATAGTGTTACCAAAGCGGTAGGTTCTTTCCCTAGTCAATATCCTTCCGCACGTAGCCAAGTAACAGAACAGTATTTGATGGCAGGTAATTTATTCAAAGGCCAGAGAATGGAGAAGGGAGCTTCTCCTCTAAAGGCACCGTCTCTCTGATTAGGTCTCACGGTCAAGGTTTCACGGGGTTAAAGTAATTAAGGAGCTGGTAAGCAAGCTAACATAAGGGTTTTTCAGCGAAGTCGGGGAGGCTTCTCAGAATCAGAATGCCACCTTTTTTCTTCCCTTAAATGGGCACAGTCTGATCTGTCACAGCACTGGCAATTAGATGGCATGGAACTCCAGGTCATCTGGAGGGTTAGCTTGGTGCCTGAACTGGATCAAACAGGTCGAAAACTGGGTCATGGGGGCTTGCTTGGAGCCTGTGGCTTCTGGGATCCTGCTTAGCTTCTAGTGACAAGCAGCATCCATAAGCAGGACTAGAAAACTGGGTTATTGTGGCTTGTTAGCGAGTGCCTGGTGACAGTGGGACATTTGTTTTTTAAACATCCGGTGAAATAAATGATTAAATATATTCAGGGTGATAGCAACTATAAAGCTATTCCTTGAATCCATTAGCTTGGAAAAATGGAATCATCTTTCAGCTCTTAAAATACAACACTCACAAGTATTCTGAAGTATTTTGCTTCCACATTTTAACATAATGGATACAAATTCTAAACACATCAAATGGCTGCTTATTTTTATTCCAAAGCTTTAAACTCCAAATGTGAAACACCTCCCCTATTCTTTTGCAGTAGCCTTTAACAAGGCATAGTTGTTAGAACAATGAAAAATATTTTTACAATATCGAGGTCTTATATGAAGTAAAATTGTTAAACCAAAGAATTCCTGACAATCTTATCTCTCTTTACATATAGGGAAAATAAGAATCATTTTGAATCATTTTCTAAAAGCAAAGACAAAGATGATATGAGGAAAAAGATTAGGCATATATGAAGAAGTATAAAAACACGTAAACTATTTCACTAATAGTGTTTCTATTTGTTATGTTGAAAATCATATCTTGGATATACTGGATCAAATAAAATATAGTTTTAAAATTAATTTTACCATCGGGTGCCAGGGTGGCTCAGGTCAAGATCCAGTGGGGCGGGCCATGCGGGGGAGCTATGCTGTCTGCTCAGTAGAGAGCCTGCTTCTCCCTCTCCCTCTGCTCCTCTCCTGTCCCTCCCCACCATACTCTCTCTCAAACAAATAAATAAAATCTTTAAAAAAATTATATTAATTTCACCTATTTCTTCACCATTTTTTCAAATTTCATTTTTTCAAAATTTAAAATTACGTATGTGGCTCATGCTGTATTGCTATTGCTAGTTCATAGCACTGTAATGTAGATTTTTTTGTAACATTTTTGTCTTTTCTGATCTTATTTTTAGTTTAAACCTGTCTTTCATCAAATGGACTTTAGCTTCTTGGTGCATGCAGGCTAGATATTTTTAAAAGCCCTCCTCTTACAATATCCTCTGGATAAATTATAACAAGCACATTTTAAAATTCATTGATGAGCTTCCCGGACAGTATGTAAAACACCTACCAGGGGAAAAATGAACTGAAAGCACATGAGTGAAGAATAACCTCTTAACACAGAATCTGTCTGTTGTGGGGCCAAAGGTGAGCTTTGGAGATTACTTAGAATCAAACAAAGCCCTGGGATGGCTCAAAGTGGCAAAGCTGAAGGTGAGATGTGCACATTAGGTCAGGAGCCGTGAAGAAGACTATGTTATTGTGAGAAATGGGCCAGAGAAACAATGCACCTGCCAGAAAAATGATCCTTTAAAGAATCTTTATTCTCTCCATTCTGGTTTCAAATGGAAAATTGATATACAATAGAGAGATTAACACTTCCAATATCTCGTTCTTAAAACACATTCACAGTACAAATTATAAATACCTAATGAACATTCATCAAAAAATTAGTATATATAAACTATATTAGAACATGTTTAAAAGCGGAAGTAATTACAGGTAAAGCAGAGATTACAAGATTCAAAGAGAATAGTTTTGTGTCATCAAATATTAAAGCTATATTAAATGGGCAGAGGACGACTATGAAATAATGTACCAATTCCAACTCAGAAAGAAAGAAAAAAGCCTGAATGAAGAGTCTTATAATACCCGAATAAATTGAATAAGAAGTTTAAGATGTCACAAGGAAGACAACAGACCAACAGATGAGTTCTATTCATTTATCAAGGAATGGATTATTTCAATATCTTATACATTTGTGTGTGGGGGGGAATTATAAAAAGGGAATACTTCTTAAATAATTTTATGAAGCTATTGTAACTTGATCCCCAAACTTGGCAAGGAAGGGATGAGAAGGAAATTTAAAATACAATGTCACTCATGAATATGTATGTGAAAATCCTAAACAAAATTTTAGCAAATCCAGCAATATATATTTTTTAATCCTTACCAAGTTAGATTCAAGTTGATTTCAATTCGACAAACTTCTAGAAAAAGGCAAAACCGGTAATGATGATGAGCACATCAATATTTGCCAGGAGTTGGAGATGATGGGAAGGAGTGGGCACAAAACTGTTTTAGAATAAGGGAAGTGTTCTAATCCTGATTGTGGTGATAGATACCCTGTCTGATTTAAATGAAAGAACTTTAGTGTGTGTGTGTGTGCGTGTGTGTGTGTGTGTGTGTATATATAAAGTCCTTAATAAAAAGAGATACAAAAATAAGATTGAAGGGACTCCCACTGGCCAAATGTGGGAAATGGTGGCAAATTATAATCCATTGAATAAAATAAAAACACATGAGATGGTATTCATAATGAATGACAGAGAAATAGAAGGAAAAACTCTTTCTTATAATGCTGGCTAGTATGGAAGGAATGACAGAATTTTAAACATATCACTACATTGCAAACATCATAGCTAAAACTGACCAAGGCACAAATCATGAATGGATGCTAATAGTTAGGACAGGAATGCATTCTCAAATATCTCCCCCCAAATTACTGATTAATCACAAAAGGAAAATTAATAACTGTACAGTGGAACAAGTGGACAATACCTTAATCAAACGAGCAAAATTAACATCACCAATAAGAGGCAAACGACATTCTTTGTCTCTGGATGTAATATCTAGATGGACAAATGCCACCCAGGTCACATTCCAGAAAAAATCGCGAACTATCATATGAGCCCAAATCAAGGGATATTCTCTAAGATATCTAGCCTAATTCTTCAAAAGTCTCAACATCATTAAAGATAAAGGCTGAGGAATTATTCCAAAATAAAGGAGAATAAAAAGAGCCAGTTACATGTAACTTTTCATTCTGGACTGGATTCTGCAAAGAAAAAAAAAATGCGGGGCGCCTGGGTGGCACAGCGGTTGAGCGTCTGCCTTCGGCTCAGGGCGTGATCCTGGCATTATGGGATCAAGCCCCACATCAGGCTCCTCTGTTGTGAGCCTGCTTCTTCCTCTTCCACTCCCCCTGCTTGTGTTCCCTCTCTCGCTGGCTGTCTCTATCTTTGTCAAATAAATAAACAAAATCTTTTTTAAAAAAAGAAAGAAAGAAAGAAATGCTATAAAGTGCTTTTTGGGACCATCACTAAGTTGGAGTACTGGCTTTATACTAGATAAAAATATATCAATATTGTATTTTCTGAATTTGGCAACTGTACATTGGTTATATTACCAAGCAGCCTTGCTCTTAGGAAACACATAGTGAAATGTGAAGAGGTAAAGGGGCATGACATATGCAATTACTCTCAAATGGCTCAAAAGTGATAATAAAAATATTTGAAAAATAGAATGATGAGGCAAATGTAACAAAGTGTGAAAAATCAGTGAATCTTGGTAAAGATTATAAGGAAGTTCTCTATTCTTGCAAACTTCTTTAAGATTGAATTTATTTTAAGACACATTTTTTTAAAAACTTAAGAGTTTGTTATATACTAATATGAGACAATCTCCATAATTTATCATTGGATAGAATAACCAAGGTTCAGAATAGTGTGTATAGCATACTGTTTATGTAAAAAAGGTGTACACACAAACACACACACACATATACATACACATATACATACATGTACACATACACACATATTTCCTTGGATTTGCACAGACTGATCTCAAAAGATAAACCAGAAATTAATAATGCCTTTTGCCTCTGGAGAGAGGAATTGAAGATATTTTTCATTCTATACTCTTCTGATCCTCTTGAATTTTAAACCATTATTCAATTCAAATAATAAATAAATGCAAAAAAAGATTTAAATATCTACCACAGTTATATATTGGTGAAAATGTAGAACAATGAAAGCTCTCCTATACCACTGTTGGAACTGTAAATTAGTGCAACAAGTCTGGAAAATAGTTTGGCCTTATCTTGTAAATGTGAACATATCCAAAGCCTAAGAACCGTGGTCAGCAATTCTATTCTCAACTACACACCATTCTGGCAAATGTGCAGCAAGAGTCACATTCCAGAATGTCTTTGGCATCTTTGTTCATAGTAGAAAAACACCAGGCACAACTCAAATCTAGTTGGCAGGGAACCGATGAATTTGTGATATACTGGAATAGTATACAACAGAGCAAATGAGTGAATTTCAGCTGCCTACAAAAAGTCATGAATCTCAAAACTGTGATGTTGAGTAAAAGTGAAGTCAAACAGAAAATAACATTTCATAAATTTCCAATATTTTGTAAAATCAAATCATATATTTGTTATACTGCATGCATAAAGCTATAATGAAAGTAAAGGAATTATAAACACATAGTTTCTAATATTGGTTCCCTCTGACAAAGACGGAAGATGCCAGGATAAGGGAAACGCAACAGGCTTCAACAGCATGTGGGGTTTGGGAATATTCTATTTCTTAGACTGCGGAGTGCCTATGTGGATATTTGTTTTACTGTTCATATATACAAACACATATGTTTCACGTATCTTTTTTGAAATAATAAATACTTTTAAAACATGAAACATTAAGAATGTTATTCAAGGGGAAAGTTAGAAAATATGCAGTGGATTGGGAGAAGATAAATTGGACTGAGGGATAGAATAATGCCGGTAGGATGCATCTCCACCCTATCAGTCTATGTGGAGGAAGAGAAAGCTGATTAGCAGCTGGTGGATTTCCCAGCCTATTGGGGTCATCTTCTCTATGCCTCTGTGACAGAGATGAGGGAGAGAAGGTCTTGGCTGATGGGGAAAGGTGACAGTTTGAGATAGGAAGCAAGAGTCAAATCAAGCCATAGTGAGAGGTTCCTTTGCTTCAGATCAGTGTATCTTCTTCCCCCTTCAGGCCAGGAAAGATACTAACGCTAGTCACTTCTTCATTCAACAAACACTGTCATATGTCTAGGCATGGGAAAGCACAATGAGCAGGTGTATGACCTTCTGACTTCCTCTTCCTCCTCTATGGACTCTTCTGCGTCTCTTCTGTGAGCATCTTGTTGTGGCCTCACCCTGTCCTCAGGAATCTAATCCTACTTTCCTTTTCTTTCCAGTTTTTTAAGCCACTCCTATCAAGTCCATAATATTTGCTTTGAGGACAGCTCCACTTACATATTCCACAGCTTATTGTTGGGGAAATAAAACAAACCTACCAATGCAAGACCCCTCCATACCGATAGAGGAGAGAAAGCCATTTGAAACTGAGTATGATCAGATTACATACCTGTAAATGTAGCAGGAACTTACCTACAAAGTCTGGACAGAATTTCGTATAAATTCATTCATAAAAGTAAAAGAGGAAAAGCAATAAAAACTTTTCTTAGCTCCATTAGAGACCAGAGGACACGCCTCTTGTGTGTGATTATCTCATGTATCTCTTCTGAGAGATTTCCAAGTTCCTCTTGGAGGTTGTGTTTATAGTTTCAAAGTCAGAAGGTTCATGACCTTGCCTGATGAGTACAAGGTCAGACATGTGATGAGGACCCCTGTATTTTCACAGAGACACCCTGAGGTACAGAGCGTGGGAGGACTGTCCCCTCCCTCCTCTTTGCTAAACAAAGTAAGTTCGATCATCTTACCCTTATATTTGGAAGCTTGATCAATGTACCCTTACACACCACAAATGTATATTTTCTAAAGTGAAATGGTCTTTTTCTTCAGCTTCACCCTACTCCTTCCTGGGTTTCTTACGTCAGTATCAAAGGGAATTGCACTGCCAATCCAAGTCTTTACCGAAACCAGAAATGAAGACGGTATCTTTGACTCTTTTGTCTCCTTTCTAGATTCCCCTCTCATGTGATCGTTAGAAACTCCTGGCCATACTACCCCATAAATATCTATCAGTGTATCTCTTGCTCCTACCCTTTCTGCCCTACTGACCTCAGGCCACCCTCCTCCATGTGTCCTCAGCATCCCTGCTTCCAGAATGGGCTCCATGGGGTCAGGGGGATTACAGTAATGGAAACAAAAGCCTGAACAATTTGCATTTCTTTTTGTCAAAAGGAGGCTCTAATAGAAAATTTAGTCATGAAACAATTGTTCTTCAGTGCTCTTGTCATACTTTCTTACCCAGCTTCTTCGCTTCTTCATTCTAGACACAAAGCTTTCTTTTCTGTTTCACATTTTACAAAATACGTCTTCTCCTTCCTCACTTTCCTCTTCTGTTTAGCTGTGATCCACTCCCAAATATTAATGAGAAAGTAAGACTATCACAAAATGGCCAACAGCAATGCATAGAGCTTATCTGGCAAGTGCTCTTGGTTGCTTCTTTCCGATGGAAGGGCTTGTCCTCATTCTGTAGTGCTCAGAATGGATCAAGGCAGGGGTGCTCGGTACACTGCATTGATGGTGAAGAATAGAAGTGGAAGCCCGTTGAATCGGAAAGCTTTTGGGGTGTAAGACATAATATTGGTCAGTGTGTAGTATGCTCATTGCAAAGCTCTGAAGGAGGGCAGACTTTTTTCCCTCTGGAAAACAAATCGCCACAGCCTTGTGCATCTGAGAAGACATTGGGGCGTGGTTGGAAGGGGGGAGTCTGGGGCTGGGTTGAGGGAGCAGTGAACAGTTATGGATGCAAAGGGCTCCAGGGGGCTAGGAGGCAACTAGAGAAAACAGGACATATCAACCTGGGTAAAAGGCTAGAGCCAGGTTCTTGTTACTTTATTCACTTCTGGCGATGTAAGTAGATAACTATGGCAGGAAATTTGTTTTTGTTGTTGTTGTCCTTAATTGTTCATGATAGCGGCAGTCCATTTACTTCTGAATTTCAAGCCCTGCTGGGAATTTCCTCAGCACTCCAAGACAAGACAGGAACGTTGTCTTTTTTATTTTTTAAATTGAATCCTTTAAATCATATGAGAAGAAAACATGTCATAGAGTTGTAATTGTTGTGGTGTCATTTGCATTGCCATTCTGAAAGCCGTGTCAGTGTTTCCACTGCATATCAGTCCTTTTATAGGTTTATAGCTATCATAAAATACCCTAGGGAAGGAAATGTGCCACCTACACATTTTTTTTTGGTTCACCTGCTGCATGGCATAATTAATATACCTACTTTTGCTTTTACTCACTTTTCATCATCAAAAAATAGAAATATCAAACACAAAGCCTTTGTCTGGAACCTGGCAGGCTATTCCTTTTTACGGAAACAGGAAAAACACGTTCAAGGATAGTGTGTACACCTATCACGTGTCCACAGAAAAGAGAAGTGAGACCCTCCTCCTCCCCCCAAAAAAGTGACAGACTTGCAAAATGCTGTGTGAAAACCACCAGCTCTTTCTCTTCATGACTTCATGTACTGGAACGAAAGCCAGACTATTTATCAAGAATAGTAAATATTCTACGGGTACATATGATAATCAGGTTTCATTTTCTCCTCGTCAGGCTAAGAGAACCGTTGCATGAATCCTACACTCTCCTCATGTCCTAGAAAGACCTCAGAACTTCATATCACTCTTTGTTATCTAAAAATGTTATGTGCCTACCTGGATGGTACAGACAGACTTTTAATATGAATGACTTAAGATTCTGATGTCTGAGAGTGAAGTATAGCAGGGGTTCTGGAAGAAGATCGAACTCAGCTCTGTAAGTAAGTTCTAAACTACTCAGAATTCCAGTTTCCTTATTTGTAAAATGTGAATAACAATAAGGCTTTAATTGTTCTCTATTTTATTTAATTTCAAGGTAACATCTGCACATGATACCGAGAAAAAAATTCGAATAATACATAAGGATACACAAAAGGGGCAAGTGTATCTCTCATACCTACCTGATTCCTACTCGCACCATTCCCCACCCTCCCTACTCCATCTGCCACAGCCAGGCTCCAGAGTCTTTGCTGTATGTGTACGTACACATGTGTGACTAGATGGATACATGCATATGCATATATTCTGTTTGTTCCAGACAATATTTACAGAATATCATAGCATTTTAATTTGTAATTAGGTTTTCCTCATTCCAACGATTCCTTTTCTTCTTTATATGTTATCCTTCTTGCCCACATACGCCAACAAATTCTGATGTATTTCTTTATATGTCAGGAATCTTTTATGTGGGATAGGGTTCATGTCATGCAATAAATAACTATCTGGGACCACATCCCTCAAAAATCAAAATAGTGCTGTGCTCTATGCCCCTCAATAACACTTGAAAAAGACTGTATAATGACTGTAAATATGAACACATAATATTTTGACTGTGACATTCTGAGGTAGCTCTTTTGATGGTAGCTGTTTTGACTACCAATTTTTAATCTTTGCATGCCGATAATTTTGCTCAATTTTTCACACATGCCAATGTAAGATTTTTTCCTCTGCAAGACTTTTTTTACTGACTATTTTTTGTTAACCATTACTCTGTCTTTCCAACAACAACGAATTCTCCAATTCTCTGAAATCAGCTTGGTGTCTTACAATTCATTTCAATTCCTACACTAACTAGAGTCAGCGTACATCCCATAGATTAAGAGGGCAGTCCCACAAGACTGGCCCCGCTTCAGATATCAGCTGCAAATGGGATCCCCAGGCTACTCGCACTTCCGCCCAACTGAAGACAAATTCGGGGGTTCACACATTCCCCCCATTTCTCAACTCTAGGTTTGATAATTTGCTGGAATGACTCATAAAAAACAGAAAAACACTATGCTTCTATTACATTTGTATTCTGAAGGATACAGTCCAAGAACAGCCATGGAAGAGATGCATATGGCAAGGTATGGGGGGAAGTAAGATGCAGAGTTTCTATACCCTATCTGGATATCCCACCCTCCTAGCACATCGGTGTATTCACCAATTCACGAACTCTCTGAAGCTCATTGTTCAAGTTGTTCAAGGGTTTTTATCAAAGTTTCATTACACGTTACACAGGTATGACTAATGGCTCATTGTCCATTGGTGTATCTGATCACCTTGCTAGACATAGTATTATGGTGTTATTAATTGATTTCTTTGTTCTAGGTAGATTGCACACCCTATTCAACTAGTTTTTTTTTCTCCTTCTTGCCAGTATTTATACACATTCATTTTCCCCCTCATTTTATTGTATTAGCTAGAACTTTTCACACAACCTTGAATAACAACAATGACCACTGGCTTCTTTATCTTACTTTTGAACCTGAGAGGAACAAACTTAATATTTAACCATTAATTGTGTTATCAGTTCTGGATTTCTGGTAGATGTTTTTTTATGGAATTAAAGAAGTTTCCTTCAATACTAATATGAGAAGAGATTTTTTGTTTTTTGAAATCATGAATAGGTATAAAATTTTGTCAAATTCTATTGAAACGATGATGTTTATTTTTTTACTTCTGATCTGTTAATATAATAAATTACAATGATATATTTTTCACATTAATGTTTCTTGCCATACTTGACTAAATACTTCCTAATCTTTAAATATACTGTTAATATTTTATTTTTAATTTTTAAATGCACTTTCATAAGTTAGAATGCCATAGAGGTTTCTTTTCTGGTCCTGAACCACCTAGCATATATGGATACAAGGTTAAAACCTCCTTCAGATAAACGGACTTACAATATTGATTTCTCAATTATACACATTCAGAAAAACAAACACAGAACCACACTTTAACAATTAAAACCAAGGTTGAAAGCTCAAATCTGTACACAGACCAGCAAAATATCATAGATAAGTGAGGCAACCTATGTAACGTATGTATGTGTGTACAGTAAGCAAGTGGGAGGCACTCTGGCAAAGAAACCCACCAGCCAATTGAAGAAAGGTCCAGCCAATTACTGCCTGCAGAAATGTGAGCACAGTGCTTGCAGATCCAACAGATATTTAATTTCTTTTAAAGATTTGGCTCAAACAAAAAAAAAAAAAGAAAGAAAAAAAGAAAGAAAAGGAAAGAAAATGAAAAGCCACCCTCTGGGACTTGTTTGTGACTTTTGAATTCAGACAATAAATTCTAGGATTAGATTAACACATGCGTGCACATCAGAAAAATCTCACTCTTCTCTTTCACCAGTCAGAAGGAAAGAAAAAAAAAATTTTCCTGTGAACTCCCATCAATACACCAGCAGAAAGCTTTAAAGAGACCCCAAAACAGGTAGACTCCTTTAAAAATTAGAGCATGATTTAAACCATAAGAAAGCAGAGGTAATTCTGAAAGACAATGAGATCACTGAAAATTACTTACTAATCACATTTTTATGTTTAGTGATAAAAATGAAAATCTCAAATTGCCTCTAGATCTCATGACTCGCCAAATAAACATAGTCTTGACACTGAATCATTATTTTTGGCCTCAGATGTAAACTGTAATTCTTTAGATTAAAAAGGACAAGGATAGAAAGCAGAAAACGTGAGACATTTTTTGAAAAATAAAAGCAGAGGAGTTAAGATGGTGGAGGAGTAGGGGACCCCTTTTTCAGCCGGTCCCCTGAGTCAAGCTGGATAGGTACCAGACCAGCTTGAACATCCACAGAATTAACCTTGAGATGCAGGAAGATACATCTGGATCTCTACAAATGAACATCTCCAGAGCTGAGTATTGAGGTACGAAACGGGGAGCCGTGAAACCGCGCACAGATATCGGAAGATAAACAGAAGGGGGAGGGAGCGCCGCATTAGGGCGCGGGGAAGCAGTAGCCACCTGCGTCGGGGAGCGGGGCGGATTCGGGGACCAGCACCCGCGAGACAGCAGACTGAGACCCTGAGCCAAGAGCATGTGCCACCGGACTGAAACGGAGCTCCAGTGCGCTCACTGGAACCAGACTGAGACTAGGAGCTCCGGAAGCACACGGGGGCGGCTGGCAGCTGGCAGCTGGCAGTGTTAGAAACACAAAGGACAGAGACGCACCGGCCCTGGAATTGAGGGCTGGGACGCTGGGTGTGGGGCGCACATCCCGAGACGCTGCAGGGTTGAGCAGCACCAACAGTAACAGAGTTAAAGTGGCCAGAACATCAGTGGAGAATGGGCCGCGATCCCTCTGTTCTGAGACAGAGGCTGAATTTCAGCCGCTGCTGCTCTGACTCTCAGAAGAGGCACAGCAGACCGCCAGGGAAAGCCGCCAGAGAACAAAAGCCTGGAAATAGCGGCTCACAGTGTGCCCATCCCCATCCCCCCTTGCAGGGGACAGGGAGACTCTACCCAAACAGGGTTGCCTGAGTATTGGCGTGGCAGGCCCCTCCCCCAGAAGGTACGCTTAAAAATCAAGAAGCCCACATCCCTAAGATCCCTATAAAACAAGGGCGCACTGCCTGGGTCCTGGTCAATAATTTGGGCTCTGGACAACCCGGAAACCTCTCTTCATCAGAATGACGAGAAGGAGAAGTCCCCTCCAGCAAAGAAAAGACAATGAGTCTGTGGCCTCTGCCACAGAACTAATGAATATGGATGTAACCAAATTATCAGAAATGGAATTCAGAGTAACAATGGTCAATGGACTTGAAAAAAGTATTAACGAAAATGTCAATGAGAATATAGAATCTCTAAGGGTGGAAATGAGAGCGAATCTGGCAGAAATTAAGAATTCTATGAGCCAAATGCAGTCAAAACTAGAGGCTCTGACGGCCAGGATGAATGAGGCAGAAGAATGTATCAGCGAATTGGAGGATGGGTTAGTAGAAGAGAAAGCTAAAATAGAATCTGGACTCAAAAAAATCCACACAGAGGAATGTAGGTTACAGGAGATTACTGACTCAATGAAATGTTCCAATGTCAGAATCATTGGCATCCCCGAGGGGGTGGAGAAAAACAGAGGTCTAGAAGAGCTATTTGAACAAATTGTAGCTGAAAACATCTCTAATCTAGCAAGGGAAACAAACATTCATGCCCAAGAGGCAGAGAGACCCCTCCCAAGCTCAACCACGACAAACCTACACAACGTCACGTCATACTGCAATTCGAAAATATTAGATCCAAGGACACAGTATTGAAAGCGGCCAGGGCAAAGAAATTTCTCAGGAACCAAGGCAAAGTTATCAGAATTATGTCAGACCTGTCTACACAGACCTGGAATGAGAGAAAGGGTTGGGGGGCCATTTTTAAAGCTCTTTCAGAGAAAAAAAAGGCAGCCAAGGATCCTTTATCCAGCAAGGCTGTCATTCAGAATTGATGGAGAAATAAAGACCTTCCCGAATCGCCAGTCACTTACCAATTTGGTAACCACAAAATCAGCCCTACAGGAGATATTAAGGGGGTTTCCATAAAAGTAAAAACGCCCCAAGAGTGATACAGAAAAGAAAGTCACAATCTATAGAAATAAAGACTTTACTGGCAACATGGCATCA
>NC_048224.1:74190664-74219973 GCF_002007445.2 Ailuropoda melanoleuca | reverse complement strand
AGAGTGTAGGGATAGAGGGTACATTCTTCAATCTCATAAAAACCATCTATGAAAAGCCTACAGCAAATATCATTCTCAATGAGAAAAAGCTGGAACCCTTTCCCTTAAGATCAGGAACACGACAAGGATGCCCACTCTCGCCACTATCATTCAACATAGTACTAGAAGGCCTTGCCACAGCAATCAGACAACAAAAAGGGATAAAATGTATCCAAATCGGCAAAGAAGAAGTCAAACTGTCTCTCTTCTCAGATGACATGATATTCTATATGGAAAACCCAAAAGAATCTATTCCCAAACTATTAGAAGTTATAGAGCAATTCAGTAATGTGGCGGGATACAAAATCAATGCTCAGAAATCGGTTGCATTTCTATACACGAATAATGAGACTGAAGAAAGAGAAATTAGGAATCCATCCCATTTACAATAGCACCAAAACCCATACGTTACCTTGGAATTAACTTAACCAGAGACGTAACGGACCTATATTCTAGAAACTATAAATCACTCTAGAAAGACATTGAAGAAGACACAAGAAGATGGAAAAATATTCCATGCTCATGGATCGGAAGAATTAACATAGTTAAAATGTCCATGCTACCCAGAGCAATCTACACTTTCAATGCTATCCTGATCAAAATACCAATGACATTTTTCAAAGAACTGGAACATATAGTCCTTAAATTTGTATGGAACCAGAAAAGGCCCCCAATTGCCAAGGAAATGTTGAAAAGGAAAAACAAAGCTGGGGGCATCACAATGCTGGATTTTGAACTGTACTACCAAGCTGTGATTACAAAACAGCATGGTACTGGCACAAAAACAGACACATAGACCAATGGAACAGAATACAGAGCCCAGAAATGGACCCTTGGCTCTTTGGGCAACTAATCTTTGATAAAGCAGGAAAAAACAACCAGTGGAAAAAAGACAAGTCTCTTCAATAAATGGTGCTGGGAAAATTGGACAGCTACATGCAAAAGAATGAAACTTGACCACTCTCTCACACCATACACAAAAATAAACTCCAAATGGATGAAAGACNGGATGAAAGACCTCGATGTGAGAAAGCAATCCATCAAAATCCTAGAGGAGAACATAAGCAGCAACCTCTACGACATTGGCCAAAGCAACCTTTTTCATGACACATCTCCAAAGGCAAGAGAAACAAAAGGTAAAATGACCTTGGGGGTCTTCATCAAGATAAAAAGCTTCTGCACAGCCAAGTCAACAGTCAGAGAAACTAAGAGGCAGCCCACGGAATGGGAGAATACATTTGCAAATGATACTACAGATAAAAGACTGGTATCCAAGATCTACAAAGAACTTCTCAAACTCAACATGTGAGAAACAAATGAACAAATCATAAAATGGGCAGAAGATATGAACAGACACTTTTCCAATGATGACATACAAATGGCCAACAGACACATGAAAAAATGTTCAAAATCATTAGCCACCAGGGAAATTCAAATCAAAACCACACTGAGATACCACCTTACGCCAGTTAGAATGGCAAAATTGACAAGGCAGGAAACAACAATTGCTGGAGAGGATGTGGAGAAAGGGGATCCCTCCTACGTTGTTGGTGGGAATGCAAGTTGGTACAGCCACTCTGGAAGACAGTGTGGATGTCCCTTAAAAAGTTAAAAATTGAGCTACCCTATGATTCAGCAATTGCACTACTGGGTATTTACCCCAAAGATACAGACGTAGTGAAAGAAGGGCCATATGCACCCCAATGTTCATAGCAGCATTGTCCACAATAGCCAAATTGTGGAAGGATCCGAGATGCCCTTCAACAGATGACTGGATTAAGAAGTTGTGGTACATATATACAATGGAATATTACTCAGCTATCAGAAAGAACGAGTTCTCAACATTTGCTGCTACATGGATGGCACCGAAGGAGATAATGCTAAGTGAAATAAGTGAAGCAGAGAAAGACAACTACCACATGATTTCTCTAATCTATGGAACATAAGAACTAGGAAGATCGGTAGGGGAAGAAAGGGATAAAGAAAGGGGGGGTAATCAGAAGGGTGAATGAAGCATGAGAGACTATGGACTCTGAGAAACAAACTGAGGGCTTCAGAGGGAAGGGGGGTTGGGGAATGGGATAGGCTGGTGATGGGTAGTAAGGAGGGCATGTATTGCATGGTGCACTGGGTGTTACACACAACTAATGAATCATCGAACTTTACAACCAGGGATGTACTGTATGGTGACTAACATAATATAATAAAAAAAACATTAAAAAAAAAGAATGCTTCTGGAAAAAAAATAGAAAGAAAAGCAAATGCACTAAATAACTCCTAGTTGATATAAGTTCCATATCCTCTATAACAACAACAACAATAACAACAACAAAACTGGTTGCACACACTCTCTTGAGACCTACCTTCTGCTTTTACTGGATAGGATTAATATGCCACCCTTGCTTCCCTTGGGTATACCTGCTTAAGGGAAGGCCATTAAAGAGAGTTGGTAACAAAAGCAGCAGTAAGAAAAGGCGGAAAAGAAATCTCAGGCTTTGGACATCCTAATACATACACTCATACACCCGCATATACACAGGGATATCATTGGTACTCTGAGCTCCCCAAGTCCTCTCCCACTCCATAGCAGAATCCCAACTGGTTCATCTGTTCATTTGAGAGCCCTTTTGCTTTTCCTGCTGCAATCTTGAGTATTGTTTTTTTATCTGTCATCGTTAATTTGGCTATGAGTCTTCGGCAGATGCTATGGCCCACTCAGCTTGTTTTGGACATCTATAGAATAGCACTGTGAGAAATGCTACAGTAAAGGTAGAACTTTTTTTTTTTAGATTTTATTTATTTATTTGACACAGAGAGAGAGAGCACAAGCAGTCAGAGTGGCAGGCAGAGGGAGATGGAGAAGCGGACTCCCCATTGAGCAAGGAGACCAATGCAGAACTTGATCCCAGGACACTGGGATCATGACCCAAGCTGAAGACAGATGCCCAACCGACTGAGCCACCCAGGTGCCCCAAGCTAGAACCTTTAATATCACATCAGGACCGTCTCTTCTGTCTCTGTGGATATGTGCCCTACCAATGCTGCTGAGAATCTCATTCAAGGGATCTCTTGGTTTTTACCTAGAAGTAATATTTATCCCAACTCAACACTTGCAGGTGAATTAGTGAGGGCATGTGAGGCTGCAGTGACAAACAGGCCTGACATGGAATGCCTGCAGGGAACAGAAATTTCTCACTGATGTGGGTGAGTCAGGGTGACTCAACTTGGTGGGAGCAATCTGCTCCCCTCAGCCATTCAGGGCACCAGACTGGTAATGACTTTGCCATGTCTGACACATGTCATTTAAAAGTCTGCAAAAAATGGGAAAAGTATGGAAGAACATGTGTGGAAGATTTTTATGCCAGGCCTAGCTATGACAATCATCACTTCTGCTCATATTCCATTCACTATCAGTCATTCAGTTTTACCAAACTGGAAGGGCAACTGGAAAATGAGTTCTAGCTGAGTGCTGGGAAAGAAAGGGAACATATTTTGGTAAATACTTAGCTGTGTCCACCACAGATGGGAAGAAATAGCATCTGGATCAATTGCCTCTGGTGACCTTGTAAAAAAATAGACCCTCTTTCTCTATAGTTTTTTTTTTCATTTTTCCATTTCAAAACCTTGCGTAGTACTCATCCTACAGATTAAAGGACCAAGTAGCTGTGTTTGAATATGAGCCACATAGTTTTTGCATTAAAGCATTTGGGCACATAGAAACCCTTTGCTTTCCCCTACCTCCCAAGCCCAAGATACATGCCTGCTACATTAAAAGCACGGGTAATACTGAAGACACTGAACTCACAATCTCTGCCCTCTAGGGGGGTGCAACTGAGTTTCCAGAAAAGAGAAGACTAATAATCGTAAACACAATCAAAGCGATATCACATTACACTGTAAATACCTTTTCACTGTAAGAGCAGGAAGAGCAAAACCCTATCCCCAGGAAGTTCCTGATCCCTAGCCTTATGCACACAGTGTGTGTGAGTGTCTTAGGATAAAGAGGAAATATTGTTGAAGGTTGATTACATTTTAATCAGAAAAACAATTTATTAATCCTATAACCAGTGATTTTCGATTTAAAAAATCTCATGCCTGGAAAGCTTGGCAGTGTGCTGGCTTATTTTGTGTCTTCTAGGTCTCTCTTTTTGCATATTGGATGTATAAAACACTCATTAAATTGTATTTCATTTTCCCTCTGTCTTCCTTTATAAAATAATGAAATCAAAGGTGAGAATTACTGTCGTTAGAGAAAGGACTATGATGAGCGCAGGGAAATGTGATTTGCTAACAACTATTTAATCAAAGCTTTTCCAAGATCCATCTGTAGTTTTAAAAGATTTTCTTCCAAGCTTTGCTTTATTGACATGCAGTACAAAACTGTGCATTAAACCACGAATTCTCCAAATTCAATAAAAGGAAATGTAAAAAGATATTTTCTTCTAATGCCTCCAGCTGGCCATCTGCCCTAATCACATACAGGCTTCAAAATCGTTTTCTACTGACAATAATAGGATCTATAAAGAGTATTACTGTGGAGTGATTTGAGAGCGTGTGGCGCCTTGTGACCCTCACCTCCACTGAGCTGAGCCTGCCTGGATGGGAATAGAGAGACACAGGCAGAGGCCAAAGATCCAGGAGTGGGCCAGCTCTGCGCTGCTAAGGCATGTTGCTCAAATATCTCTGAGAGGCAAAGGACAGCTGATTAGCTGCTGGCCTTCTGCCATTGGAGGGCAAACTCACACAGCATGGATGGGGCACAATTATTGCAATAATTCAGCAAAGTGTGAGTTATAAAAAGAGGTTGGCTCTAGCTGCTGCTCAAGTCTTCAGCCTTCACTGGGCCATCCCCGTGACCGTGCACGGTGCCTGTGGGAAGTGAGCACCAGGGTCAGCCAGAGCTAGAGGGAAACAGAAGTCCAGGAATGGGGTTGGGGGGCCAAGGAGGCTCCCTCAATCAATCACAGGATGGGTGTAGACTCCTGTCTTGCTAAGGAAACTGCTCCAGAGCAGGGTCAGCCCCTTGCACATTTCAGATCCATTGAGTCTGAGTGACCCATCAGGAAACACAGGAGGCAGCCTGGTGAGGTGGGGAGAACATGGACCCTGGAACAGAAAGATCTAGGTTCATAATATAGATCTGTCTCTTACCACTCATACTCCCCGAGGAATACTGACTAAATCACTTCCATGAGCCTAGTTCCTTCATCTGTGAGGGAAGAATAACAACATGTACCATTCAATTCAGGACTGCCTCTTGGAGTGATGAGATGTCTTTAAAAGGGTTTTGAAAACAGCCAAGTATCATAAATATCGTTGAGTGATATGAAAGAATACAAAAGAAATTCCATACAGAGAGCCTGATATCACAGTCCTATTTCTTTAGGGAGAAGTGGGCATTTACCAAACAATTTGAGGAAAATGAGCAAGCAGACACGAAAGGCAAAATTACATAACGACGTGAATGCTTCTCATTTACTTAAGCACATATGTACATTACATACACAAAGTTTTCAATTGATCCTTACAACTGTGGGATAGAGCGGTGTTAGTCTCCATCCTCCAACTGTGATACATTTATTGTGCCGTGCCCTGTACAGCATGCTTTATGTATTGTGAGGATCGTGATTATCTTACAGGTTAACAGTGAGGTAGAGACTAGTATTCTTTTCATTTTAGAGACAGGGAAACTGAGGTACGGAGCAGCTAAGAAACATGCCAAGTCAGACAGGTAGCTAGTGCTTCCAGGCAAGTTAAGAATCCAAGGAAATGGCCTCTACGGTGCTACACTACTAGTGTGTGCAGGAGCTGAGGTTCAAAGACCAAAAAAGACCTTCCAAGATGACTTAATTAGTAAGTAAATAAGCAAGGGAAAATTCCATACTAACACATGGGTCTTTTGACCTTTTGGTCCAGCTATCAAAGACCTCACGCTGCAGTAAAGAAGCATAATCATTTAGGGGTGCCTGGCGGCGCAGTCGTTAAGCATCTGCCTTCGGCTCAGGGCGCGATCCCAGCATTATGGGATCGAGCCCCACATCAGGCTCCTCAGCTAGGAGCCTGCTTCTTCCTCTCCCACTCCCCCTGCTTGTGTTCCCTCTCTCGCTGGCTGTCTCTGTCAAATAAATAAAATAAAATCTTTTAAAAATAAAAATAAAAAGAAGCATAATCATTTAGCTCTATTTCTCTTCAATTACACATTTTCAAATAAAAAGGAATTAATTAGAAGAATTAAACATTTACAGTTACACATATTTACTTGGATAATTTAGGGCCTACATTTGAAAATCACAGAAAGACCTACATTATATTTGAAAACTCCACTGACTAATAATTTGTAGGCACTCCCTAATCTTTCACATTCCTCCCCACTCCTGACTGTTCTCCTACTCTGGAATCTGCACGTTGCAGGTATTTGTGTATGTAACAAATTTTGTCATAAGCCAAAATCCCTGTAGCTTTTCGCCATTTGTTGGCTTCCTTCCTGGCTAGTCTCTTCTCAGCTTCTTGATCAAATTCCTAAACAAATGCACAGCTCAGTTCTGGTTTCACTCGGACTTAGGAACACTTTGTTTCCTTCACAGGAGAAGACTTTAGCTAATCCCAGAAAAGGCCTCAGTTCCACCATGGACTAGTTCTCTGAGTACTCAGGTCTGTTAAATCATTTCTTCTGCCAAAGGCAGAGAAAAGACAACAAGAGGGCCATTCATCTCTCAGGCACAGAAAATCAGCCTCTCAGTCACTCCTCCCGTGAGTCCACAAGTTGCCATTTCTGCCTGACACAGGAAAGGTTCCTACTTCACTACCAGGAAGAACCAGATTTCCAAGTTGGGAGGAAGCATGTCCCAGAAAAAGCAAACAGGCTTAGTAATCCATCAGGAATGATACCCACTTACTGAGGTGCTGAGGGAAGCAAGAGAAATGGTCTATGGGAGTGGTTCTTGACAGTTCTGGTCTAAATAAATTGTTCTTAAATAAGGGGGCCGGGATTGATTTGAATTTTGGCACACTATTTAATGATTTTGAGATCTTGGGTATATCGTTTAACTTTGCTGATCCTCAGTTTCATCAAGTAGTTCAGTTCAAAACCATTAACAAACATCTACTGAGGGTTAGTGCTAATTCACCAAATACTCATTAAGTACCTATCATAAGCAAGACTCGTGTTTGTTCCTGGGAATACAGCACAGAATAAATTGGCCACCATCTCTGCTCCATTAGAGATTATGGTCTAGTGCTAGGCAATCTATAACAAGGTAAGGGAAATGCCTGATGATAAGATGCCTTTCAGAATTCAGTGAAACAAGGTAAGTAAAGCATGTGTCATACAGTAGGCACTCAATATACAATACAGTCACTGTGTCAAATCTTTAGAAATTTGCATATATAAAAATTGGATCGATTACAATAGCTTCAATAGGATCTCTGAAAAGTTTAGCCTGTTCTTAGACAGGAACCCTCTTATTTAAGAGAATGAGAACTTTTTCATCGAAAGTGTAACATGAAAAACGTATCTGAATTAAGCATATTCATGTTTGTAAATATGGGGCACCTAATTTTTTCATCATTCTCTCCATTTTCCATTTTGCATACATTCAATACTTTTGGAATTTGACAAGAGGCTTGGGCTTTCCAGAGGGAGGAAACTACAAAAGCTCAAAGCGATAATATCCCAGCAGCTAAAGTGGGCTGCAATGACTACACAATGGCATTTTAGAAATGGCCCCGCAGGACTCACTCGGTAATGACCTAGTTGGGCTAGACCCTCTCAACTAAAGGCCAGGCCTCATCGAGCAAAAATGAAAAAGGAAATTGAGGCAATTTTTCAGGTAATTTAGGGGGAAAGCACTTTCATCTCAATTCTCAAGGTACAATGATTGGCACAAATCTCTGCCCTGGCAGTGGAGACCTGGCCATTGTGGAGCCTGGGCTGACTCAGTCATTCAGGAAGTGAGGGCTGCGCGCTGAAGGGAGAAGGAAAGCACATTCTTGTGAGTGTAAGATGTGGATGGCTGCTCTGTCCACTGCACCGATTTGCCTTCCAGTTGCAAATGACCAAATCAACAGCCCACTTTGCTCTTAGGACATGTTTAATTATATTAATTCATACGGAATTTTTCTAGTAGTTATTCTCTTCACTTTAAATGCAGTCTAGAGGGGCGCCTGGGTGGTTCAGTCAGTTAAGAGTCTGACTTCAGCTCGGGTGATGATCTCAGGGTCCTGGGGTTAGTACCCCCGCCCCCACGTCAGGTCCCCCTGTAGGGCTCCCTGCTCAGCGGGGAGTCTGCTTCTCCCTCTCCTCTGCCCTTCCCCAACCCTCTGCTAGTGCTCTCTCTGTCTCTCTCTCAAATAAATAAATAAAATCTTAAAAAAAATAAAAATAAATGCAGCCCAGAATTTATTTCTGAACTCAAAGGACAGTGAACATGCAAAGTTAGAGAGGTAGGCAAATAGTTAGTTGCACAGCAACCATAATAAAAACTCCACAGAAAAACAGCATCCTCCCTGGGCTGCCAACCAAAATTGCATCAGACAATTTTGAAGGCACTGAGAACTTGTTTTCATTAGTCTTCCCTAACTGTGTTTCTCTGGCAGGATGCTTACTTCCTGCTCAGACTGAGAAATTATACCAATACATTAAAAAATAGACAAATAATCCCCCCAACCCCCACACTCATACTTGGTAACTGCTTCTTCACCATAACGTCCAGCCTTCAGGAATAATTTTGGCAAGCTGAGCTCTGGCAGCTTGGGAGGGTATGGTTATAATGCCCACCATCATGGCTCTGCCTTTTCTGGGCTATAACACTCAGTTCCTTCAGATAAATCACAATGGATTATACATTAACCAACGAGGAACACATTGTACAGGGAAAGGCGTGACTTTAAAGATAAAAAGGATTCTAAGAGATGACTCCATCATTTACTGTGTGATTTTTGGTGAAATACCCAATGTCTCCGAACTTGTTTCCTTATCTACCTATGGATATCAATGGGTATTAATTGATTAACTTAAGAAAAGCCCAATCACAGGGCTTGAATAAAAATAAGTACGTAGTAGGTGTACCTTCCCTCACACCTAATACAAATATCTTTCTCTTTTTTCTCTTTTCTAGGGTTCAATGTGTGGACCAGAACCCAAAATGATCCAATATCCCAATGCTGGTGCAGAATTGGGTACAAGGCAGCTCGAACTCGGTGAAATAGACCAAAAACTACAGACTGAAGATCCAGATGTTGTGTCTCCCTCAGCTGCTACTCGCTTCCACTCCACTTCTCAATAGTCCAACAGTATCGAAGCCAAACTCTGAAACAGCTGCTACGCTTTTTGTTTCTCAACTTAATTTTAGATGCCTCGGTTAAATAACTGTTAAGTAATAGGAATAATTTTGTGCAATGGCTGACATTTTGCTTATTTGTTTTGATATTATGTTCATCATAAAATCAATTTATGCATATGAAGAAATGAAAACAATACAAAAAAAATTGAGAGGTAAAAAATGAAAGCTTTCTATACTCCTATGCCCTTCCCCTTCTCCCCAAACTTCAGACCACACACACATAGTGGATTTGGAGGCTGACTTCTGGATGGAGGAGGTGACTTATTGAACTGAGTGGATTCTATTCCTCTGGAAGACAATGTCACCATTCACAATACTCAGGATTGTGACATTTGTTAGGAGATGGTTGTAATGGAAAGTCATCTCTGATCTTTATATTAGCTGTGGCTGCTTTGAGGGGTCTGACAGCCCCTCTGTTACTGCCATACAAACCCTTGCAAATATGCCCTTTAGTTATGTTGAAGTCAAATTTAGTACTCTGTAGAAAATATCAAAGTATTTTTATTAGTAAATATTAGTGGACAAGATCTTTCCAATTATTAAATTTCTCATGGGTTTTTTTTAGAGTTATCACAAAAAATAATAGTAATGACTTCTTCAACCCACATGATATTACTCAATTCACTCTAATAATAAAATCAGGCTCCCAGTCCTTTTTAGAGGCCCAGCAGATAACTGAGGTATTAAAAGAATTGCTCCAATTCTGTATCTATTATATACACACAATGCATACAAAAAAATTCCTGCAATAGTCTTCCTATGGATTTTTCTGTCTTCATTTGGCCACCTCAGTTGACTCCATACTGTTCATGAAATATCTCCCTAAAGCAAAATTGTAAGGATGAAAAAGTTTCCACTCAAAAACCATCATTGGTTTGGGTGCTCATTCATTTTGTAAATGATGGGGACCACTCAAAGGAAATTTCAAAAGCCCTTCATCCAAGGCTCTCCTTTGGTCAAGCCAATGTATATTTCCAGATTCTTCTTCCCCAATCACCTACATACCATGGACTTGTAGGCACAAATTGGACTGCTACTACAGCATTCTCCCAGCATCCTTGCCTCCATGTCTGGACTATGACGATGTCTTTTATATAGTAGGAATGCTCCTTTTTCTGTGTCTGAGGTATCATATTTATCTGTATCAGAAATAAACGTGTTTTCCAGAACAATAATAAAAACACAACGACTGTAGCCACTCCCGCAGTAAACGATGGTGTGGGAATGATGAGGGGTGGTAGAGCAGCATTGGCAATGTCCATATTCAGAGACAGTCCTATGAAAACATTTGAGTTGGCCTAGATTAAGAAACCAAAAAAATCACTGCCATTTCAAGGCTCTGTGCTGCTGAAATAGTCCTAGAAGAGAAGCCTCTAGTTTCATAAAGTACTTAATGACCTGTGTGCACCTAAAGGCACTTGGGATTTCATTTAAGGTAGGGACAACAGACAATGTTTCTATGCACTAGCCTTGGAGTCTTTTGTTGTCTTCTGAGAGGCAGCCAAGGTACAACAGAGAGAGAAGTTTCATAAGATAACCAGGGGCTGAAGAGAGATTCTCCATGAGAAAGGCCTGGTCATGGAACACAGCTGAAGGACTTTTAATTACAGCACTTTCTAATACTTACTGTTATGTTATTTACAGTATTATATGTAAATTCACCCACCTCCACTTTCTCAGCATTTTAGCAAAGTTTATCTACCCCCCAGCCTTGTGTCTGTGGAACCTCAGAGGAGGAGAAAAGACTAGAAGGAAAAGTGTGCCCAGCAGAACAAAATGTTATAGAAAAGAAAGACACATCATCTGCAGTAGGAACTTAGAGCCAGGGTGGCTGGGAGAAGATTAAGAACCCTTGAATCCTGGGAGTTAATGGAAAGGATGCTAGGTCCCCCTGACAAATGTAATGGTTACAAACCAGTTTGAGTTAAACCTTAAAGATACAGTAACCCCAGAAAGCTAAAAGACCAGTAATATACAAGTAGGTAATATATGAGCACAATATCCATTCATGAAAATCCAAATGAAATGTCCTATTACAAACAAAGAAAGTAAAAATTAAGAGAAGACGGAAGGTTATAGGAGAAGATAATCGAAGGAACTGCATAGCTGGACTAAGAAGAGGGGCCGGGGGCAGACACATCATCTTCAGCCATCCCAGTCACTGCAACCTGATGAAGCAATGGCATGCTGCCTATCATTTTCCTCACAACTCCTGCCCTTGGCTTCCTTTGCATGGCTTCCGTATCTCCACTCATCAGAAAAAAATGCCCAGAAGTGTCAATCCTTGTCGTAAAAGAGAGGGTTTGGGAGAAGGAAGGATTATAGGGATGTAAAAAGCTTCATATTGTGGTTGCTCAAATGGATTTTCTCAGTGTCTGCTGTTTTCAAGTAGTGCTTAAAAGGTCTTATCCACATTTGTTAAAAGAACTTTTTCAACTGTCGGGTATTATAATAATGATATTCCACCCATGTTTCCCTTTATATAAAGAGGATATTAAATATGTATTAGACACAGGTGACTCAAAAGTCTTAATTGTGATTAGTCTGGAAAGGGTATAAGTCAATTTTTCTAATCAAAATGAAATTTTAGCATATCCTTGGAGTTCTTAAAACTTACATATTTAAAGTTTTCCCAAGTATTTCACCATTTATTTGTTATAGGATATACATTAGATCAGAAATAAAAAATTATGTTTTCATACCTTTGTAACTTACAGCAATATGGTGGGGGAGAATAATAGAAACCTAGAATGGAGTTAAAAGGGATCATAGAGATTGCCTAGTCCAAAACTTTTGTTTTACACACGAGGAAATAAAATCAAGGCCCAGAGGCAGAGGATTTGACTTTTCATTCTCATTCTATTATAAACTAATTAATGTTAAATAAAAGCAACAATCTCTCAAGTAGAACCTATACTCTCAGAACCTACTCAGTACATTTACAGTTGTGATCATGATGATGATGATGGTGGTGGTAGTGGTGGTTTCATTATTAGCCCTATTCTTCACCCCTTCTCATATTCACACCTTTTGCAATATGACTTTAAACTTTCTCCAGGAAGAGTAGAGTATATTTCCCTTCCCCTTTGGCTTTAAGTTTACCTGAGTGACCAGCTTTGTCCCATAGAGTAAAATGGAAGTGACAGTGTATGAGCCAGATCAAATCCTGGACCTTAAGAGTTCTGTGGGTGTCTGCTTGCTGTCTGGGGTCATATTCATCACAATAAGAAGAGCATTTCTTGTGTCAACCTCTGGTCCAAGAAGGATGAGAAACACATGGAGCAACGCCATCCCATCCCAGCCCACAGTTGCACAGTAAGAAGCGGAGCTGTCCAACAGCTTCAGCCAGAAGCAGAAGCATCCAGCCAAGCCCAACCTGAATCAACCACCGCCTGCCCACTTACAGATGCATGAGCAGTAATAAATGACTGTTGTTTTAAGCAGTTGAATTTTGGGGTGCTTTGTTGTGAGAAATAGCAAACCATACAATGATAAACCATTCATTACCTATAAATCCATTTTTTTAAATTATTTTTAATGGGCTCTAAATGCCAAGTGGGTTATTTTTATGTTGTTTGGCTTTTGGCAGGCAAGAAGGGAAAGAAGGAGTATCTGCTCTTTGTCTTTTTGTTTCTACTTCTACCCATTAAGGATAATAGCCAAAATCCCCACTCTCTACCTAGAAGAATACTGAAGGTAAGACACAGCTTTTCTGATGCCCACTTTGATCACAAAGGAAAGAGCAGTGGTGAATTTTATGAGAAATCAACATCCACTGAACCGTTTTTTTTTTTTTTTTTTGGTTTTTTTTGTTTTTTTTTGGTGGTCAGGCTGATGGCCCCGAAAGCCAGACCTGATCGTACATTTCCTTTTTCACTCTCTGTGCTCTGTCAAACATGAGCAGTCTCTTCTCCAGAGGTAACTTTCCACTTTATTTTCTGCCTCCAAATGGATGTTTAAGACAATCTTGAGGTCCTCATTCATCCAGCTGTTTGGGTATTGGGGTTTTGAGTCTGTACTTTAGACCCAGTAAAATCTTTGGGTATTGGTATTGAGAGTCAGAGCAGAGGGTAAGAAGCCTATTTTATTTGATTTTATTATTTTTTTAAGATTTTATTTATTTATTTGACAGAGAGAGAGACTGCCAGTAAGAGAGGGAACACAAGCAGGGGGAGTGGGAGAGGAAGAAGCAGGCTCCCAGAGAGCAGGGAGCCCAATGCAGGGCTCGATCCCAGGACCCTGGGATCACGCCCTGAGCCGAAGGCAGACACTTAATGACTGAGCCACCCAGGCACCCCAAGAAGCCTATTTTAAACTTGACTCTAAGACACAGTATCCATTCCAACTTTCTATTTCATTCAGCAATTTCCTTTATGTGTTTCCTCCATTGATGGATATCCAGAGGAAAAGAGGGGTTCCTTTCCCTTTCTTTTTTGCAGTTCTCTAAATTTATCTTGTTCTTCAAAAGCTGGTTCTAATCTTGGTCTGTGATTCTCCACAGTGAAAGGAATCTCCACTGCCTCCAAACTGCAATAAACTTAATCTATCCGTACAGCTCATATGGCTCGTGTATAATTAGCTAACTTTTTATGGATTTACATGTTATTGTCTCTTTCAGCTTATTTGGTCTATATATTACCCTACTTCTGTTTACCTTCCTTGAGGCTAACATAATGCCTTTCCCAGGTAGGTGTTCAACAAACAATTAACTTACATATGAATGATCCATTCTTTTGTATTCATGCCTTTTATCCCACCCAAGAGCAGACTATATAGACAAACTTATAAGTGACACTTGACTTTGAGGATTTAACACATTGACCAATAATATTGGTTTGTTGTTTTAACAAATACTAGAACTAAAATTGCTCACCTATTGCACAATGTCCTGTGTTGTTGCCTTTCTTCCTGGCATGGTTCTCTTCTATTTCCCACCTCAACTCCCCCTTCCCTACTTCCCACCACCAACACACACACACACACACACACACACACACACACCCTCAGAACTAAAATAGTTCTCTGATTTCACCTCCCTTTCTCCATCTTCCCTAATTTAGCTTGTCTTTAAGGCAATTTTTCTTAATTGTTGATTTATTTAATTTCTTTGAGCCTATGGATTGACTTTCCAGGTTCTATTTACTTGATTTCTTCTACTATACCTTCTTTAAGTAAAAAATAATTAGGCCTCTGATTTTTGTTTGTTTACAAAACAGCCAAAAAGTTGCTAGTTTCTACAATTTTATAAACAGAATTATAGATGGCTGGCTGACAAATGCAATGCTAGGTGAATACTGACTGGGTTGATTTGCATAGGGTTAAAATAAGCAGTGGCTCTTTTGTATGAGAGAGAGAGGAAGGAAGGAAGGGAAGAAGGAAGGGAAGAAGGAAGGAAGGAAGAAGGAAGGAAGGAAGAAAGAAAGAGAAACGGAGGAAGGGAGGAAGGGAAGGAAGAGGAAGAGAGGGAGAAAATCAGAACACTGTACTTTAGCATTTGCCAAATCAAGAGTCTCAGGAATTTCAAATGCCCTCTCCCTGACTCTGTCAAGAGGTTTATATTGATACAAGCACCAAAAAATAAAAATCTCTGACAAATGTGGTACTTGATCTTGTAGACTAGCTTGTGCTTGACCTCAAGTGGTCAGTGGAGCATGGCACTGTAAATGGAGGACAGGGAGAGTGACTGTTTACCCAAAATTTGAAGCAAAGGCTGTGTTTGGAAAACACTGGATGGAAAAAATATATTGCCATGGTAACAAATTACTTTTATACTCACATAAAGCAAAAATAGATCTTTCCCTCTCTCCCTCTCTGAGAAGCACATATTTTAAAGTATATGGAAGATTAAAGGTGATATGCAGAAACAGCTGCATGAATATATTTTCATTTTTCTTCATTTGGTTTATACTAATGTCAGTATAAATCTGAAAGGCAGAAATAATTTTGAACTGGAAGTATCTCAGTTCCAGAGAGCAGAGCAGCTTAGGAGAGAAATGTATAATTCAGTCAAAAACTCTATTTTGACTGTAATATAATGATGGCAGAATTGAACTTATCAAAACAAAATGTTCCTGGCATCAGTCACCAAGGAAAATAACATTTCTTCATGTATTTTTTTTTCTTTCTCTTTGAAAAGCCCAAAATGTTTTACTCCTCCCTTTGGCTAACAAAGAAGAATTCTTCAGTTTAACTTACATGAAAAGGTAAATGATATTTTCAAGGGTCCTTAGGTCTTTCTTTAAAGTTCTAATATATGCTGCTCTATGTGGTAATGGCTGTGGAACACTAGTGTGGAGACTGTGGAGAAATGAGGAGGAAACAACCCAGTTTGTCCAGCACAGTTCTTGGGAGTTGAATCCTAAAAAGTCCCTCCACCACTACCACTCACTTCCCAGATCAGACCTTTCCACTAGCTTCCCTGGAAAACACTGACCTTCCCAAGAGAGTAGATAGTGAAAGTTGAGTAATAAAAGGTAGATATTTTGGCCTGATAAAATTTTTGTCTCCTGTTTTATTTCCCTTGGAAGATTATTTTCAACACTTAACAATAATCCTCATTTCCCTAGTGAAACCTAAAGAAGATATTTTGTAAAGATCTTTCCCAAAGCCTGGGAAACTATTTGATGGGTGATATGAAATCGCCATTTTATGTAGATCAAAAATGGCCAAATATTAACAATTTCATAAGGTTTAACCTAGTAGATATTTTATGTGATCATAGAACTTCCCTCTAAATCACTAATGCTATTGATAATGCTCTTCAAGTTCATCACTTTTTTTTCTTTCATAGATAAGAGGTGAAAGGCTTTCACATTCAGTGATGCTTTTTATTTCAACATACCCAAATCAATATGCCCAAACCTGAATTCATCATCGCCACCCAGAACTTCGTAAGTCTACTACTCTATTTTAGCAATTGGCTCTCCCACATATTTAAACAGAAATCTGGGATCAATCCTCAATATCTCTCATTTTCTTTTCTACGCTCTTACAGCCATAGAGTTTCACCAATTGCAACCTTTCTTCCTCAATCTCAGTGATACTTAGTGATCACTGCTATAGCCCAGGATTTTATCACACCTGCATTTGTGCCCTAGTCACAAGAATAGCCTCCCCATTTGCATCTCCTCATTCAAATTCAAGTCCCACTGCTGCCAGAGTAGATTTCCAATATTAAAAATCTAAAATATCCCTCTCCTTTTCAAAAACATGAGTTCCTTCCCCATGGCCTAGGGATAAACTCAAGATTCCTAAATTATAGCCACCTTGGACTACCATGTACTTCTAAATTTGTTTTCATTTGCTTATTTTGGCTACTCTTCCTGGAAAAGCCCACTCCACCCCCACCTTGTACAGCTTGAAAATCTCTAAACATCATTTAGGGCCAAATTTCAGGGGCTGGGGAAAACGCCTTGATCCATTGTCTCTAGTACTCAACAGCCAGGATAAAGAACTTTCTCTTCTGCTTGAGTCTTTTGTACATACCCAGTATAATGCTTACCACATCCTAGTATTCTAGGCACTATGACTGTTCATGTCTGTAATCCCATCCTAGCCGACAGATTGTGAGTTTCTTCAGTATACGTAGTTTAATTCAACTTTATTTTTCAAAAACCTAGCCTAAGTCTTCATAATTACTCACAGATTGTTGAAAGAGCATTATCAAATGAGTGACTACATATACTTCCCAAACACTCTAACCACTTGGAAATAAAGACTTATTATATGAGTTCACTGATGACCCAGAAGTAGTTTCTTTCATCTTTTCTTTTCAGTGACACTAGTTATATCTTTTAGTATTGGCTTATTATATATAGACTAGACTATACCCCCAAACACCTGTTTGTTTTGTTTAATTTTGTTTTGTTTTGTTTTCTTTTTTTAGTAATAATTTTTTATTATATTATGTTAGTCATCATACAGTACAGCCCTAGTTTTTGATGTAAAGTTCCATGATTCATTACTTGTGTATAATACCCAGTGCACCATGCAATACATGCCCTCCTTAATACCCATCACCATCCTATCCCATTCTCCCACCCCCCCCCGAAGCCCTCAGTTTGTTTTTCATAGTCCATAGTCTCTCATGCTTCATTCCCCCTTCTGTTTACCCCCCCTTTCTTCTTCCCTTTCTTCTCCTACTGATCTTCCTACTTCTTGTGTTCCATAAATGAGTGAAACCATATGATAATTGTCTTTCTCTGCTTGACTTATTTCGCTTAGCATTATCTCCTCCAGTCCCATCCATGTTGCTGCAAATGTTCTGAAATCATTCTTTTTGATGGCTGAGTAATATTCCATTGTATATATGGACCACAACTTCTTAATCCAGTCATCTGTTGAAGGGCATCTCAGCTCCTTCCACAATTGAGCTATTGTGGACAATGCTGCTATGAACATTGGGGTGCATATGGCCCTTCTCTTCAGTACGTCTGTGTCTTTGGGTAAATACCCAGTAGTGCAATTGCTGAATCATAGGGTAGCTCAATTTTTAACTTTTTAAGGACCTCCACACTGTATTCCAGAGTGGCTGTACCAACTTTATTTCCACCAACAGTGTAAGAGGGATCCCCTTTCTCCACATCCTCTCCAACATTTGTTGTTTCCTGCCTTGTCAATTTTTGCCACTCTAACTGGCGTAAGGTGGTATCTCAGTGTGGTTTTGATTTGAATTTCCCTGATGGCTAATGATTTTGAACATTTTTTCATGTGTCTGTTAGCCATTTGTATGTCATCATTGGAAAAGTGTCTGTTCATACCTTCTGCCCATTTTTTGATTTGATTATTTGTTTTCCGTGTATTGAGTTTGAGAAGTTCTTTGTAGATCTTGGATACTAATCTTTTATCTGTAGTGTCATTTGCAAATATCTTCTCCCATTCCATTTTATTTTCAACTGTGAGCAAGAATCTCTTGAAGCCATGTAACCAAGCTACCTCTGAAGATCTCATATATCTTATATCTCTTTTCATATTAGCATCATAATTTTACCATTAATCCAGTTTTCCTGAGGTAGAGTAGAAGATGCTATTGATCTGATGCTCCACTCCACATCCTATTGACCGATCTCTGAGTTCACTGGTGCTGGGCTGAACAGTATATCATATGCTGACAATTGCCCAGCGCAAGTACCGATGTCTTTGTTTTTCTGCCAATGGTTTTTCCCAGTTCTACAAGAATTGGCCCAGCCAAGGAGTGCTATACATTTAATTCCCCTGGAGGCAACTTTAAAACAATGATAGTCAGGAATGGGTATATAAATACCCCAATTTCCCAGTCCCTCAAGTGGACAATTCTGAGGTGTGTTCTACCCAGTTCCTCAGAGTTCCCCAATGGAATCCAGCTGCATTTGCCCACAGTAATACCCTACTAAGTGTTACAATTTTAGTGGTTTTCTCCTTTCTTAACTTACCTTTCCCTTCTCATTTTTTCCATTCCCTTTTCTGTGTTTCTTTTGACCACTTCCCAAATAAATTACCTACATCCAGGTCCTTGTCTTAGAGTTGCTTTGGGGGAAACTAGAATTAAGATGGGAAACATCTTGGGAACCCAGTGCCCGGGTAGTTCAGAACATCAATAAAACCAGGAAGTATAATAATAAAGTCACTAAATTTTAGAGCATATAGGGTCATAAAGTTCATGTTGTCTTATTCACTCTCTCTCCTTCTCTTTTCCTTCCAAGCCTCCTGGCTATCCTGGTTTATGTCTGTACAGTGCTTTGTTCCCTTGTCACTTGACTTAAACGAAACAGTGTTGAATTTCTCCAAACTAACTATACATACAGGAAAAAGAAAAATGCAAACCAAACATGAGACATAATAGAAGCCTAACACTTGGCAGAGTAACTTTATTAGTTTGCTAGGGCTGCTTTAATGGAGTACCACAAACTGTGTTGCTTCAAGAACAGAAATTTATTGTCTCATAGTTCTGGAGGCCAGAAGTCCAAGATCAAGATGTTGGCAGAGTTGATTCCTTCTAAGTGCTGTGTGGGAAGGATCCATTCCAAGCCTCTCTCTTTGGTCTGTATATACCTATCTTCTACCTATATCTCTTCACATTGTCTTCCCTTTATGTGTGTCTATCTCTGAGTCCAAATTTCCCCATTTATAACAGCAGTCATATTGGATTAGTGCCCACCCTAATGACCACATTTGAACTTCATTACTCTGCAATGACTCTATCTCCAAATAAGGTCATTTGCTGAGGTTCTGGGAGTTAGGACTTCAACATATCTTTTTTGGAGGGATACAATTCAACCATAACAGTTCATCATGACAGATTCCTTGTGAAACTGTGTAATGTTGTCTTTGTTTTTCGAATCAAATTACAGAACACTCAGAGCCATGTTCCTTTCTTCACTTTGGCAGAATCTAGTTTACCAAGGGGCTAATCTTTCACCTGAGGCAAAGTTCAGCCATTTGTTGCTGCTGTTAGATGTATGAGGATTATAAATTTAGTCTTTTTTTCAGATCATTAAACGTTCTGAGAAAAATGTCAGATTTGTCTGCCTTGAACATTATTTTTCATGTCAGTAAAATATAGTCCTAATTAATGCATACTATTAAATATAATAGCCTTCTCTGATAAATATTTTTGTATACCATTATACTTAATTGTATACCTTTAGACAACTTTAGATATTTAGTTTGTTTATGTGCTGTATAAATGGCTTTTTCTGAAATACTCAGAATTAAAACTATTGGGTTTGAAGCATATGCCCCTCAAAAGGCAATTCTCAGATTTCTTTCTGAAAAAGACTATACCAGTTTGTTTCACTGAGAGCAATGCATGAGTGTATTGTTTTCCCACATCCTCACTAAAACTACATGTTACCAGTTTCCTTTTTTAACTTTTGCACAGCTGATGAAAAATAAATATTTTACCTCTATTTTAATTTGCATTTCTGTAATTAAAGGGGAAGGAAGATGGCCCTATTTAATTCATTTATTGTTCTTTCTGTTTCTCTGCTAGGCTGCCTGATTGTAACTTTTGCCTATTTCATAATAAGTTTTGGACATTTTCTTATTTACGTGTAAGAGCTTCTTAGATATATGTTTGCAATTTTTTTTTATTTTCTTTCTTTTGATTTTTACTTTTTTTACATTAAGCTATTTTACATATATACTATATGTATAGTATGAGATAGGAATCAAACATATTTTTCCCCAAATGAAGACTCAATTGTCCCCAAACCATCTTTACTTAATCAAAATATATAACTTTATGACCAAAGTCTCTTTTTTATTTTTCTCTTTCTACACAAATCAAACTATTTAAATTATTAACACTTGAAAGTGTTTTGATATCTAGTAGAACAAATCTTTAATATTTGTTCTTATCTGTGTAAATTTTCTTGACATGTTCCTATATCTTCTCTTCTAAATAAACTTTATAATAGGTTATAAAATTTCATTTGTCTTGACTAAAATTGTTTTCTACATATAGATTAATTTGTTGATAAGACAATCATTTTCCCCCACTGAATTTCCTTCTGACATTTAATGACTATAGTTAAATCTGGAAGAATTCATGTACTAACCTTAATATTTCTTGGTTTATTCACAGATCATATACCTTCTTTCCTAGAAAGTCCTACATATATACATATATATATGTATATTTATTTATTTATTTATTTCCTTGCTTCATTAGCATGGACTTCCAGGGCAATGTTGAATAAAAGGTCAAAAATGTCAAAAATTGGATCCTTGTCCTAGTCTTGACTTTAGGGTTAAAGTGTCAAATATTTCACCATTATATATAATGTTAGTTGTAGTATTTTTTTAGACATACTTTATGAGATTGAGAATCTTTTCTATTCATTATTTTCTGAGACTTTTTTTCTTGTCACAAGTGAGTATTGAATGTTTTCATGTTTGTTTCTATATCTTTTGAGAATAATATAATTTTCTCCTTAATGAGTTATTTAGTGAATTATATTGATTGGTTCTTGAATGCTAAACCAATTATGCATTCCTGAAATAAATTCCACTTAATATACTATATTTTAGTTCTTTAAAAACATTTTTATATTACATTATATTAAATTACATTACAAGATCCATGAGAACAAACAAAAGCCCAACATATAATAGTACAATTCGCAAATCTTAGATCAAAGGAAACAATCTTGAAAGTGGCTAGGGGGAAGAGATTTCTTACGTACAAAGGGAGGAATATCAGAATAACGTCAGACCTGTCCACAGAGGCCTGACATGCCAGAAAGGGCTGGTAAGACATATTCAGGGTCCTAAATGAAAAGAACATGTAGCCAAGGACATTTTAGCCAGCAAGACTGTCATTCAGAATGGATGGAGAGACAAGGAGCTTCCAAGACTGGCAGAAACTGAAAGAATATATGAACACCAAGCCAGCCCTGCAAGAAATATTAAGGGGGGGGTTGTATTAAAAAAAAATTTTTTTAAAAGACCCCAAGTGTAATATAGACCAGAAATTTACAGAGACAATCTATAGAAACAAGGACTTCACAGGCAACATGATGGCAATAAAATCATATCTTTCAGTAATCACTCTCAAAGTGAACAGCCTAAATGCTCCCATGAAATGTCACAAGGTTGCAGAGAGGATAAAAAGACATGACCTATCCATATGCTATCTACAGGGGACTCATTTTGAATCTAATGATACATCCAGACTGAAAGTGAGGGGATGGAGAACAATTTTTCATGCCAACGGACCTGAAAAGAAAGCTGGAGTAGCAATTCTCATATCAGACAAATTAGATTTTAAACTAAAGACTGTAGTAAGAGATACAGAAAGACACTATATCATTCTTAAAGGGTCCATCCAACAAGAAGATCTAACGATTGTAAATATCTATGCCCCCAACATGGGAGCAGCCAGCTACATAAGCCAGCTGTTAACCAAAATAAAGAAACATATTGATAATAATACTTTAACAGCAGGAGACCTCGACACTCCACTCTCAGCAATAGACAGATCATCTGAGCTGACGATAACAAAGAAACAAGAGCTTTGAATGACACACTGGAGCAGATGGACTTCACAGATTATATACAGAACATTCCACCCTAAAACAACAGAATACTCATTCTTCTAAAACACACATGGAACTTTCTCTAGTATAGATTACATTCTGGGTCACAAATCAGGTCTCAACTGATACCAAAAGATTGAGATTATTCCCTGCATATTTTCAAACCACAATGCTTTGAAACTGAAACTCAATCACAAAAAAAAATTTTTTTGGAAGGAATTCAAACACTTACAAGTAAAGACCACCCTGCTTAAGGATGTTTGAGTCAACCAGGAAATTAAAGAAAGACTTAAACAACTCATGGAAACCAATGAGAATGAAACACATCAGTCCAAAACCTATGGGATACTGCAAAGGTGGTCCTAAGGGGGAAATACATAGCCATCCATGCCTCTCTCAAAAAATTAGAAAAAATCCCAAATGCTAACCTTACAGCTGAAGGAACTGGAGAAAGAACAACAAATAAATCCTAAACCAAGCAGGAGAAGAGAAATAATAAAGATTAGAGCAGAGATCAATGAACTAGAAACCAGAAATACAGTAGAGCAGATCAATGAAACTGGAAGCTGGTTCTTTGAAAGAATTAATAAGATCGATAAACCACTGGCCAGACTTATCCAAAAGAAAAGAGAAAGGACCCAAATTAATAAAATTATGAATGAAAGGGGAGAGATCATGACTAACACCAAGGAAAAAGAAACAATTATTAGAAATTATTATTAGCAAATACATGCCAATAAATTAAGCAACCTGGAAGAAATGGATGCCTTCCTGGAAACCTATAAACTACCAAGACTGAAACAGGAAAAAACTGACAATCTGAATAGACCAATAACCAGTAACAAAATTGAAGCAGTGATCAAAAACCTCCCAAAAAACAAGAGTCCTGGGCCTGATGGATTCCCAGGGGAATTCTACCAGACATTTAAAGAAGAAATAATACCTATTCTCCTGAAGCTCTTTCAAAAAATAGAAACAAAATGGAAACTTCCAAACTCATTCTATGAGGCCAGCATTACCTTGATCCCCAAACTAGGCAAGGACCCCATCAAAAAGGATAATTAGAGACCAATATCCTGATGAATATTGATGCCAATATTCTCAACAAGATCCTAGCCAATAGGATCCAACAGTATATTAAAAGGATTATCCACCATGTGATTCCTGGGATACAAGGGTGGTTCAATATTTGCAAATCAATCAGTGTGATAGAACACATTCATAACAGAAGAGACAAGAACCATATGATCCTCTCAATTGATGCAGAAAAAGCAATTAACAAAATACAGCATCCTTTCCTGATTAAAACTCTTCAGAGGGTAGGGATGGAGGGTACGTTCCTCAATTTCATAAAAACCATCTATGAAAAGCCCACAGTGAATATCATTCTCAACAGGTAAAAGCTGAGAGCTTTTCCCTTAAGATCAGGAACACGACAAGGATGCCCACTCTCACTACTATTGTTCACCATAGTACTAGAAGTCCTAGCATCGGCAATCAGACAACAAAAAGAAATAAAACGTATTCAAATTGGCAAAAAAGGAGTCAAACTCTCTCTTCGCAGGTGACATGATACTTAATGTGGAAAACCCAAAGACTCCACTCCCAAATTACTAGAACCCATACAGCAATTCAGTAACGTGGCAGGATACAAAATCAATGCACAGAAACCAGTTGATCTTCTATACACTAACAATGTAACTGTAGAAAGAGAAATTAGGGAATTGATTCCATTTACAATACCACCAAAAACCATAAGATACCTTGGAATTCTAATCAAAGAGGTAAAGGATCTATATTCTAGAAACCACAGAACGCTTATGAAAGAAATTGAAATAGACACAAAAAGATGGAAAAACATTCCATGCTCATGGACTGGAAGAATAAACATTGTTAAAATGTCTATGCTGCCCAGAGCAATCTATACTTTCAATGCCATCCCAATCAAAACACCAATGGCATTTTTCAAAGAGCTGGAACAAACAATTCCAAAATTTGTATGGAACCAGAAAAGACCCAGAATCATCAAGGACATGTTGAAAAAGAAAAACAAAGCTGGGGGCATCATGTTGCCTGATTTTAAGCTTTATTACAAAGCTGTGATCACCAAGACAGCATGGTACTGGCATAGAAACAGACACATAGATCAGTGGAACAGAATGGAGAGCCCACATATGGACCCTCAACTCTATGGTCAACTAATCTTTGACAAAGCAGGAAAAAACTATCCAATGTAAAAAAGTCTCTTCAATAAATGGTGCTGGGAAAATTGGACAGCTATATACAGAAGAATGAAACTCAACCATTCTCTTACACCATACAAAAGATAAACTCTAAATGGTTGAAAGACCTCAATGTGAGAAAGGAATCTATCAAAATCATAGATGAGAACATAGGCAGTAGCCTCTTCAATATCAGCCACAGCAACTTCTTTCAAGATAAGTCCCCAAAGGCAAGAGAAACAAAAGGGAAAATGAACTTTCGGGACTTCATCAAGATAAAAAGTTTCTGCATAGCAAAGGAAACAGTCAACAAAATGAACAGGCAACCCATGGAATGGGAGAAGATATTTGCAAATGACATTACAGATAAAGGGCTGGTATCCAAGATCTATAAAGAACTTAAACTCAACACCCAAAAAACAAATAATCAAGACAAAAAATGGGCAGAAGACATGAAGAGACACTTCTCCAAAGAAGACATATGAATGGCTAACAGACACATGAAAAAATGTTTAACATCATTAGCCATCAGGGAAATTCAAATCAAAACCACATTGAGATACCACCTTACACCAGATAGAATGGCAAAAATTAATAAGGCAAGAAACAACAAATGTTGGAGAGGATGTGGTGAAAGAGGAACTCTCTTACACTGTTGGTGGGAATGCAAGTTGGTACAGCCACTTTGGAAAACAGTATGGAGGTTCCTCAAAAAGTTAAAAATAGAGCTACCCTATGACCCAGCAATTGCACTACTGGGTATTTACCCCAAAGATACAGATGTAGTGAAAATAAGGGGCACATGTACTCCAATTTTAATAGCAGCAATGTCCACAATAGCAAAACTGTGGAAGAATCCGATATGCCCTTCAACAGATGAATGGATAAAGATGTGGTCCATATATACAATGGAATATTACTCATCCATCAGAAAGGATGAATACCCACCACTTGCATTGACATGGATGGAACTGAAGGGGATTATGCTAAGTGAAATAAGTCAGGCAGAGAAAGACAATTAGCATATGGTTTCACTTATATGTGGAACATAAGAAATAGCATAGAGGACATCGGGAGAAGGAAAGGAAATATGAAGGGAGGGAAATCAGAGGGGGAGACGAACCATGAGAGACAATGGACTCTGGGAAACAAACTGAGGGTTTCAGAGGGGAGGGGGGTGGGGGGATGGGTTAGCATGGTGATTGGGTATTAAGGAGGGCATGTATTGCAATGAGCACTGGGTGTTATATGCAAACAATGAATCATGGAACACTACATCAAAAACTAATGAAGTACTGAATGGTAACTAACATAACATAATAAAAAAAATCAAACTGTTTTTACATTACATTTATTATTAGATATTTTAGACATAATATAAATTTTAATATTCAAAATATTTTCAATATAATTTAACATATCAGCATATTTTAATTATAATTTAAACAGTTAAATGTACCACCTGTTTTAAATATATTTTAATTAAATATTTTATTATATAATTATATTTTGAAATATTTTATATACATTTATAGTTTACTGGATATGATTTGCATATATTATTAAGGATTTTGCATCTATGTTCATGAGACATATTGGGTCTTTAATTTTTTTTGAAATGTCCTTGGTGGCTATATAATACAAGTAGGAAAATATTACTACCGCCTCTATGATCTAATAGAGTTTACATAAGATCAACAATACAGTTGACCTCTTAACAACACAGGGGGTTGGGACTACCCCCTGTGTAGTTGAAAATCTGTGCATAACTTCTGACTTTCCAAAAACTTAACAACTAATAGCCTACTATTGACCAGAAACCTTACAGATAACCTAAACTGTCAATTGACACATATTTTGCATATGTATTACATACTATATTCTCACAATAAAGAAGGTAGAGAAAAGAAAATGTTATTAAGAAAATCATAAGGAAGAGAAAATATAATTATAGTACTGTAGGAAAAAATCTGTGCAAAAATGGACCTGCATAGTTCAAACCAATGTGGGTCAAGGGTCAATGGTATTTCTTTCTTGAATATTCCTTAGAATTGACCAGTAATGCCATCCTTTGAAGATGATTTTTAATTCAACTATCAATCCTTAATAGATACAGAGATATTCAGATTTCCTTTTTCTTTGGCTGGTTAATTGTGTTTTTCACAAGAAACTTGTCAGTTTCATCTAAGTTGTTTAAATGCATGACATAAAATAATTCATAAAATTTCCTTTTTATTATTCTAATGTTTGTAGCATCTCTGGCGGCGTTCTCTTTTCAACCCGGATATTGATAATTTGTGTCTTACCTCTTTCTCTCTTTTTTCCTCTTGATTAATCTTGTTAGGGGTTTATCATTGTTACTAGTATTTGTGAAAAATCTACTTTTGGCTTTGTGGATATTTTCTATTTTTTGTTTTCTTTACTTTTAAGTGTATCAAATTTGAACCATTTCGACTATCTCCAGTTAGCGTGCTAACCATCTCCCTACTTCTACCTTTGACTCCCTCTTTATTAGCAACACAGAAGTCACAGCTTTGTTAATATGAGTCTCACTTCCCTCCCAATCCCCAGTCCTTCTCTATCATTATCTTCTGCTCTTTCTCACTTTTCAAATTCCCTCTAGCCACAATGGATATCTAGCAAGAAACAGTCCTCAAACACTTCAAGTATGCTCCTACCTCAGGACTTTTTACTTACTGTTACCTTTTCATATAATACCCTTTCTCGAGAATTCCCTAATTTTCTTCAAGTACTTATTCAAAAATAACCTCTTCTTTCAAATTAGTTGGGAAAGGAAATTTGTGTGGAAATTCAAAGTACTAATCAGAAAAGGGGTATCTACTAAAAACCTTCAGCAAACATATGTCACATTGAAACATTAAATGCTTTCCATTTCAGATTCAGTTTAAGACAAAGATGTCTGCTAAACGACTTTACTTCAGTAATTTACTAGAAGTCCTAATAAAGGCAATAAGACAAGGAAAGATATACAACTTAAAAAGACTGAAAGGGAAGAAATAAAACTTTCATAACAAATTACATCTTTATGCATGTAGAAAATCCCCCCCCCAAATCTACAGATAAACTGTTAGATTTAAAAAGTGAATTTACCTAGGTCACTGTATACACATCAATACACACAATTATTTGTATTCCTATAAGTCGTCAGAAACAAATTTAAATCTTAAAATAAGAAAATAGGAAAAATTAATACAATAATAAATGTAATGACTGCAATATGTCTACACAAAAAATTATAAAACATTATTGACATATATTAAATAATACCTAAATGATGCATATACTATTCTCAGGGATTGAAAGAGTCAATATTGTAGATATGCCCCCAAAGTAATGTATAGATTTGCTGTAATACTAATAATCTCAGTAGTGATTTAGTGTAGAAATTATAAGATTATCCTAAAATTTATATATAAAAATAAAGAATAGACAAGATAATCATGAAGAAGATCAATGTACTTCCATTACCAGATATCAAGGGTTACTATAAAGCTATGTTTATTAAGAGAGCATAGTAATCACGCAAGGATAAACAAATGGAACAATAAGCAGGAAGAGATTATTCAGAAATAGACTCCTATGTACAGACATTTGATTTATTCCAAGAATGTCTCTGAAAAGCTGTAGGGAAAAGAAAATAGTCTTTCCAATAAATGGTGCTGGTCAGTTAGATATCCTATTATAGAAAAATAAAAAGGCATACAAGAACACAAGAACACCCCTACTTTACACCATTTCCAAAAATCAATTCTTGTGAAGTAAAGTCTACTTGCAAAAGATAAAACAATAAAAAGTTTGCAATATTACGTAAGAAAATATCCCCATGATCATGGATTATGTGAATATTAGTTAAGTAGACAAAAAGCAGAAATTGTTAAGGCAAAATTGCCTTTATATAAATCACAAAAATAAGGATGAATTCTGTTCATCAAAAGACACTATAAAAAACTGAAGAAAAACTCAAATCTACCTTAAATAAAGGACTCCTACTAATCAATAGAAAAATGGGCAAAAGACTTCAATAGGCATGTCACAAAAGCTCTCCAATAAACTGATAAATAATTAAAAACTTGCTCAATCTCTTCAGTCATCAGAGGAACAAATTGAAACCACAATGAAATACCTGCATGCAACCATCAATATGACTAAAATAAGATGGGAGGAGTTAAGATGGCGGAGGAGTAGGGGACCCCTTTTTCAGCCGGTCCCCTAAGTCGAGTTGGATAGGTACCAGACCAGCATGAACATCCACGGAATCAGCCTGAGATGCAGGAAGATACATCTGGATCTCTACAAATGAACATCCAGCGCTGAGTATTGAGGTACGAAGCGAAGCGGGGAGCCATGAAACCACGCACAGATATCGGAAGATAAACGGAAGGGGGAGGGAGCCACCATGTCCGGGCCCCGGGAGACGGTAGCCACCTGCACGGGGGAGCGGGCGGACTGCGGACACGCACCCGGGAGAGAGCAGACGGAAAACGGAAGCTCCGGGAGGGGGCGGGGTTGCTGGCGGCGGTAGAAACACAAAGGACAGAGACACACCAGCCCTGAAAGGGAGGGTTGGGACACCGGGTGTGGGACACACATTCCGGGACGCTGCAGGGTCGAGCAGCACCAACAGTAACAGAGTTAAAGTGGCCAGAACATCAGTGGAGAGCGGTCCGCGA
>NC_048224.1:74188690-74190441 GCF_002007445.2 Ailuropoda melanoleuca | reverse complement strand
ATAGAATCTGGACTCAAAAAAATCCACACACAGGAATGTAGGTTACGGGAGATTACTGACTCAATGAAACGTTCCAATGTCAGAATCATCGGCATCCCCGAGGGGGTGGAGAAAAACAGAGGTCTAGAAGAGATATTTGAACAAATTGTAGCTGAAAATTCCCTAATCTAGCAAGGGAAACAAACATTCATGTCCAAGAAGCAGAGAGGACCCCTCCCAACCTCAACCATGACAAACCTACACCACGTCATGTCATAGTGCAATTTGAAAATATTAGATCCATGGGTACAGTATTGAAAGTGGCCAGGGCAAAGAAATTTCTCACGTACCAACGCAAAGGTAACAGAATTACGTCAGACCTGTCTACACAGACCTGGAATGAGAGAAAGGGTTGGGGGGCCATTTTTAAAGCTCTTTCAGAGAAAAACATGCAGCCAAGCATCCTTTATCCAGCAAGGCTGTCATTCAGAATTGATGGAGAGATAAAGACGTTCCGGAATCGCCACTCATTAACCAATTTTGTAACCACGAAACCAGCCCTACAGGAGATATTAAGGGGGGCTCTATAAAGGTAAAAAGACCCCAAGAGTGATACAGAACAGAAAGTCACAACCGATACAAACAAAGATTTTACTGGCAACATGGCATCATTAAAATCATCTCTCTCAATAATCACTATCAATGTAAATGGCTTGAATGCTCCCATAAAATGCCACAGGGTTGCAGATTGGATAAAAAGAAATGACCCATCTATTTGCTGTCTACAAGAGACTCATTCTGAACCCAAAGATACACTCAGACTGACAGTAAAGTGATGGAGTACCATCTTTAACGCAAATGGACCTCAAAAGAAAGCTGGGGTGGCAATTCTCATATCAGATAGATTGGATTTTAAACTAAAGACTATACTTAGAGACACAGAAGGGCACTATATAATTCTTAAAGGATGCATCCAACAAGTAGATGACAACTATAAATATATATGCCCCCAGCAGGGGAGCAGCAAGATACACAAGCCAACTCTTAATCAGAATAAAGCAACATATAGATAAAAATACATTAATAGTAGGGAACCTCAACACCCCACTATCAGAAATAGACAGAACACCATGGCAAAAACTAAGCAAAGAATCAAAGGCGTTGAATGCCATACTTGACGAGTTGGACCTCATAGATATATATAGAACACTACACCCCAGAACCAAGGAATACTCATTCTATTCTAATGCCCATGGAACATTCTCAAGAATAGACCATGTTCTGGGTCACAAAACAGGTCTCAACCGATACCAAAAGATTGAAATTATCCCCTGCATATTCTCAGACCACAACGCTCTGAAATTGGAACTCAACCACAAGGAAAAATTTGGAAGAAACTCAAACACTTGGAAACTAAGAACCATCCTGCTCAGGAATGATTCAATAAACCAGGAAATCAAAAATCAATTTAATCAATTTATGGAGACAAACGAGAATGAAAACACAACGGTCCAAAACCTATGGGATACTGCAAAGGCAGTCCTAAGGGGGAAATACATAGCCATCCAAGCCTCAATCAAAAGAATAGAAAAATCTAAAATGCAGTTTTTATATTCTCACCTCAAGGAGCTGGAACAGCAACAGAGAGACAGGCCTAATCCACGCACGAGGAAGCAGTTGACCAAGATTAGAGCAGAAATCAATGAATTAGAAACCAGAAGTACAGTAGAGCAGATCAACAGGACTAGAAGCTGGTTCTTTGAGAGAATCAA
>NC_048224.1:74186883-74188524 GCF_002007445.2 Ailuropoda melanoleuca | reverse complement strand
AATAAATTAAGCAATCTGGAAGAGATGGAGGCCTTCCTGGAAACCTATAAACTACCAAGACTGAAACAGGAAGAAATTGATTTTTTTAACAGGCCAATCAATTATGAAGAGATTGAAAGAGTGATAAACAACCTTCCAAAAAACAAAACTCCAGGCCTGGACGGTTTTCCTGGGGAATTCTAGCAAACATTCAAAGAAGAAATAATACCTATTCTCCTAAAGCTATTTTAAAAAAATAGAAACAGAAGGAAAGCTACCAAACTCATTCTATGAGGCCAATATTACCTTGATCCCCAAACCAGGCAAAGACCCCATCAAAAAGGAGAATTACAGANGCGCCTGGGTGGCACAGCGGTTAAGCGTCTGCCTTCGGCTCAGGGCGTGATCCCGGCGTTATGGGATCGAGCCCCACATCAGGCTCCTCTGCTATGAGCCTGTTTCTTCCTCTCCCACTCCCCCTGCTTGTGTTCCCTCTCTCTCTGGCTGTTTCTATCTCTGTCAAATAAATAAATAAAATCTTTAAAAAAAAAAAAAGGAGAATGACAGACCGATTTCCCTAATGAATACGGATGCCAAAATCCTCAACAAGATCCTGGCTAATAGAATCCAACAATACATTAAAAGGATTATTCATCATGACCAAGTGGGATTCATACCTGGAATGCAAGGGTGGTTCAATATTCGCAAATCAATCAGCGTGATACAACATATCAACAAGAAAAGACATGAAACTCTATATGGAAAACCCAAAAGAATCCACTCCCAAACTATTAGAAGTTATAGAGCAATTCAGTAATGTGGTGGTATACAAAATCAATGCTCAGAAATCAGTTGCATTTCTAACACGAATAATGAGACTGAAGAAAGAGAAATTAGGGAATCCATCCTATTTACAATAGCACCAAAACCCATACGTTACCTTGGAATTTACTTAACCAGGGACGTAAAGGATCTATATTCTAGAAACTATAAATCACTCCTGAAAGACATTGAGAAAGACACAAAAAGATGGAAAAATATTCCATGCTCATGGATTGGAAGAATTAACATATTTAAAATGTCCATGTTACCCAGAGCAATCTACACTTTTAATGTTATCCTGATCAAAATACCAAGGACATTTTTCAAAGAACTGGAACAAATAGTCCTTAAATTTGTATGGAACCAGAGAAGGCCCCGAATCACCAAGGATCTGTTTAAAAGGAAAAACAAAGCTGGGGGCATCACAATGCCAGATTTCGAGCTGTACTACAAAGCTGTGATCACAAAGACAGCATGGTACTGGCACAAAAACAGACACATAGACCAATGGAACAGAATACAGATCCCAGAAATGGACCCTCAGCTCTTTGGGCAACTAATCTTTGATAAAGCAGGAAAAAACATCTGGTGGAAAAAAGACACTCTCTTCAATAAATGTTGCTGGGAAAATTGGACAGCTACATGCAAAAGAATGAAACTTGACCACTCTCTCACACCATACACAAAAATAAACTCCAAATGGATGAAAGACCTTGATGTGAGAAAGCAATCCATCAAAATCCTAGTGGAGAACATAGGCAGCAACCTATACAACATCGGCCAAATCAACATTTTTCATGACACATCTCCAAAGGCAAGAGAAACAAAAGATAAAATGAA
>NC_048224.1:74056192-74180091 GCF_002007445.2 Ailuropoda melanoleuca | reverse complement strand
ATGACTGAAAAGGGAGAGGTCACGACCAGCACCATTGAAATTGCAAGGATTATTAGAAACTTTTATCAACAGCTATATGCCAAAAAACTAAACAATCTGGAAGAGATGGAGGCCTTCCTGGAAACCTATAAACTACCAAGACTGAAACAGGAAGAAATAGATTTCTTAAATAGGCCAATTAACTATGAAGAAATTGAGTCAGTGATAAACAACCTTCCAAATAATAAAACTCCAGGCCCAGACGGTTTTCCTGGGGAATTCTACCAAACATTCAAAGAAGAAATAATACCTATTCTCCTAAAGCTATTTCAAAAAATAGAAACAGAAGGAAAGCTACCAAACTCATTCTATGAGGCTAATATTACCTTGATCCCCAAACCAGGCAAAGACCCCCTCAAAAAGGAGAATTACAGACCGATTTCTCTAATGAATATGGATGCCAAAATCCTCAACAAGATCCTTGCTAATAGAATCCAACAGTACATTAAAAGGATTATCCATCATGACCAAGTGGGATTCATACCTGGGATGCAAGCATGGTTCAACACTCGCAAATCAATCAATGTGATACATCATATCAACAAGAAAAGACTCAAGAACCATATGATCCTCTCAATTGATGCAGAAAAAGCATTTGACAAAATACAGCATCCTTTCCTGATTAAAACCCTTCAGAGTGTAGGAATAGAGGGTACATTTCTCAATCTCATAAAAGCCATCTATGAAAAGCCTACTGCAAGCATTATTCTCAATGGGGAAAAGCTGGAAGCCTTTCCCTTAAGATCAGGAACACGACAAGGATGCCCACTCTCGCCACTATTATTCAACATAGTACTAGAAGTCCTTGCAACAGCAATCAGAAGACAAAAAGGGATCAAAGGTATCCAAATCGGCAAAGAAGAAGTCAAACTGTCTCTCTTTGCAGATGACATGATACTCTATATGGAAAACCCAAAGGAATCCACTCCCAAACTATTAGAAGTTATAGAACAATTCAGTAAGGTGGCAGGATACAAAATCAATGCCCAGAAATCAGTTGCATTTCTATACACGAATAACGAGACTGAAGAAAGAGAAATTAGGGAATCCATCCCATTTACAATAACACCAAAAACCATACGTTACCTTGGAATTAACTTAACCAGAGACGTAAAGGACCTATATCCTAGAAACTATAGATCACTTTTGAAAGATATTGAGGAAGACATAAAAAGATGGAAAAATATTCCATGCTCATGGATTGGAAGAATTAACATAGTTAAAATGTCCATACTACCCAGAGCAATCTACACTTTCAATGCTATCCCGATCAAAATACCGAGGACATTTTTCAAAGAACTGGAACAAATAGTCCTTAAATTTGTATGGAACCAGAAAAGGCCCCGAATCTCCAAGGAACTGTTGAAAAGGAAAAACAAAGCTGGGGGCATCACAATGCCGGATTTCGAGCTGTACTACAAAGCTGTGATCACAAAGACAGCATGGTACTGGCACAAAAACAGACACATCGACCAATGGAACAGAATAGAGAACCCAGAAATGGACCCTCGGCTCTTTGGGCAACTAATCTTTGATAAAGCAGGAAAAAACATCCGGTGGAAAAAAGACAGTCTCTTCAATAAATGGTGCTGGGAAAATTGGACAGCTACATGCAAAAGAATGAAACTTGACCACTCTCTCACACCATACACAAAAATAAACTCCAAATGGATGAAAGACCTCAATGTGAGACAGGAATCCATCAAAATTCTAGAGGAGAACATAGGCAACAACTTCTATGACATNGGCCAGAGCAACCTTTTTCACGACACATCTCCAAAGGCAAGAGAAACAAAAGATAAAATTAACTTATGGGACTTCATCAAGATAAAAAGCTTCTACACAGCCAAGGATACAGTCAAAAAAACTAAGAGGCAGCCCACGGAATGGGAGAATATATTTGCAAATGATACTACAGATAAAAGACTGGTATCCAAGATCTACAAAGAACTTCTCAAACTCAATACACGAGAAACAAATAAACAAATCATAAAATGGGCAGAAGATATGAACAGACACTTTTCCAATGAAGACATACAAATGGCTAACAGACACATGAAAAAATGTTCAAAATCATTAGCCATCAGGGAAATTCAAATCAAAACCACACTGAGATACCACCTTACGCCAGTTAGAATGGCAAAAATAGACAAGGCAAGAAACAACAATTGTTGGAGAGGATGCGGAGAAAGGGGATCCCTCCTACATTGTTAGTGGGAATGCGATTTGGTACAGCCACTCTGGAAAACAGTGTGGAGGTCCCTTAAAAAGTTAAAAATTGAACTACCCTATGACCCAGCCATTGCACTACTGGGTGTTTACCCCAAAGATACAGACGTAGTAAAGAGAAGGGCCATATGCACCCCAATGTTCATAGCTGCATTGTCCACAATAGCCAAATCATGGAAGGAGCCGAGATGCCCTTCAACAGATGACTGGATTAAGAAGCTGTGGTCCATATATACAATGGAATATTACTCAGCTATCAGAAAGAACGAATTCTCAACATTTGCTGCAACATGGACGGCACTGGAGGAGATAATGCTAAGTGAAATAAGTCAAGCAGAGAAAGACAATTATCATATGATTTCTCTCATCTATGGAACATAAGAACTAGGAAGATCGGTAGGGGAAGAAAGGGATAAAGAAAGGGGGGGTAATCAGAAGGGGGAATGAAGCATGAGAGACTATGGACTCTGAGAAACAAACTGAGGGCTTCAGAGGGGAGGGGGGTTGGGGAATGGGATAGGCTGGTGATGGTAAGGGAGGGCACGTATTGCATGGTGCACTGGGTGTTATACGCAACTAATGAATCATTGAACTTCACATCAAAAACCAGGGATGTACTGTATGGTGACTAATATAATAAAAAATCATTTAAAAAAAGATAAAATTATAAAAACTGAAATAATAAAATTATAAAAAGGAAGATCAGTACCTTTTCCTCCATATTCCTCAGTGAGCCTGTTTCATATACTTGTGATATAGTTAGACAATTTTGCTACATTTTATATCCCATCTTGGGATTCCCAGATACCCTAAAAGACTTTTTAAAATTTGCATACATTTTCACTTTTTTTCTATAAAGTTCTATGGGTCCACAGTATCATATGGGATAGTTTCATCACCCTAAGAAAATCCTTTGTGCTTCACGTATTCATTTCCTTCCCCTTCTCCCATGGAACTCTTGGCAACCACTGATCTGTTTACCATCTCAATAGTTTTGCCTTTTCCAGATGGCCATGTAATTGTAATCACACATGTAGCTTTCTCAGACTAGCTTCTTTCACTGAGCAGTATTCATTTAAGATTTGCTCATGGCTTTTCAGAGCTACAGAGCTCATGTTTTGTGCTGCAGGATAATTTCTGTTGTATGGATGTATTATGGTTTGTTTATCCAATCACCTCTAAAGGACATCTTGCTTACTTCCAGTTTGCTGTTATAACCATTCATATGCAGGTTTTTAAGTTTCCAGATCAGTTGAGTATATACCTAGGAGTATGATTGCTGGATCATATGGTAAGCCAATGTTTACCTTTGTAAGAAACTGCCAAACTGTGTTCCAAAGTAGCTGTACCAATTTGCATTCCTACCAGCAACGAATGAGACCTTCCTGTTGCTTCAAATCATTGCCAGCAATTAGGATTGCCAGAATTTTGCATCTTATACATTCTAATAGGTGGGCAGTAATATCTCATTGCTGTTTTAGTTTGCAATATCCCAATAACAAATGAATTTGAACATTCATTCTTATGCTTATTTGGCATCTGTATATTTTCTTTCGTACAGTGTCCAGATCTTTTGCCCCATTTTTAATTCGCCTATCCCCTTTTCACTTTAAAATCCATCCTCATAATTCAAGCATTTGGTATAGTTCCCACCAAATAACACGGCATCACCTGCATAACCTTTTTCCATTCTTAAAATTTAAAGAATTATTCTCAAGTTTGAGTTGGTCATTCTCTTATTTTGTAAGCTTAGCAAATACTACCAGCTAAGAATGTTTTATTTGAGGCAAAAATAATGGTTCAGAGACTATCATTTGGAGAAGGGGTAGAGATCAGAGAAGGGAATAAAGTTGGTTTTGGCAGCAAGGGAGCAGTAGTCTGGGCCCCAAACACCCAAAGAGGCGACTGATGAGGAGTGAGCCACTAATGAGACATGGGGCAATGTCCACACACAATCTAAATCATGGGGAAGTGGGAAACACAGCTTTTTCTTATACAACTATTTGCTTTAAGTAAAGTAAATAAAAAATGAAAACAAGCATATTGTATACTCATTTTCTAGGCACTTTTGTAATGGTTTCTCCTGAGTCAAGTGTTTGGAGCTAGCTTTGCTGTCAGGGTGACTTCTGAAGCCAGGGTGCAAACTCACCAGGCCTTCAGCAAAGATCAGTTTCTCTCTGCAGATGCCTTTAGCCTCTGCCCTCTTACTCATCAGGGCATATGGAGCCCACTGCTGTTAGCAATCCCATATCTCTTCCCTCAGATCACACAGTGTGTTGGGCAGAACTAAATACAGATCTCAAATTCCAGGATTATCATGCTGCACAGACACCCAAGGTGCCTTTGTGAGTCTTCCACTGAGACATAGCCTGAAAACAAGAGAGTTGGCAAATGGCTTTTAAACCCATTGGGTGGTGGCGTCTGGGTGGCTCAGTCAGTTAAGTGTCTGCCTTGGTCCCAGAGTCCCGGAATTGAGTCCCACATTGGGCTCCCTGCTCATTGGGGAGTCTGCTTCTCCCTCTCCCTCTACTCCTCCCCCTGGTCCTTCTCTCTCTCTCTCTCTCTCAAATAAATAAATAAAAGCTAAAAAAAATGTTTAAAGCCACCGGGTGGTATGCCATAGATGATGCACAGTTTTCACCTCTCCTTTTAGGATCTCCCAATGAACTGTCTAAATGCCTTTACAGACCTCACTGCTTCTGGGTATGCTAGGCTACCCCTCTACCCACCTCCCCAGCTTTAGTTAGAAAAGTGGGGAAGACCAGGCAATTCCCAGTGACTTTAACAAAGGCAGAGCCAACATCATCTCTGTGGACACACTGTGCTGTTTTTATCTGCTGACCTTAATTCATGTATTGCTCCCTCTTTCAGGAGTGCTCTCTTTGGTGGACTACTAAAATACTGCCAATTCTGGAAGAATCTGACCAAATCTCTACTCCTTTAAGATGTCTCTCTTGATTCCCAGTCCCATAAGAGATCTCCAGTTTTCTAAACTTTCATATCATTTGCAGCTGAACCATTACTGTAGTCTGTGATATACATATGCATACACACGCACATTCTGCAATGTTCCTTGTGTGTTATCCTTGCTGTTTTATAAGACAGCAAGGCGCTCATGGCCCTCTCGGGTCAAAAGGAAATAACCTATGCTATTTTCTATAGCATCCTTCAAGGTTGAGATGAACTCACAATAGATGCTAAATGAATAATGTTATGTGAATTGATTCCCAGTATCCGGTATAGAAATGATCATTGACTTTCTTGTGCCATTCTGTATGTAGGTACCATAAAGCCTCTTCGAAAATTTCTATTTCATATTCTTTTAATATACATTTATCAAGTACCTAATACTATAGAGCAGTATCATAGATGCTAGAGATAAAATGATCTATAACATATTGTCCCTACCTTCAAGGAGTTCACAATTTAGACTCACTGGGCAACAATTGTGGCACTAGGTAGAATTAATGTTGCCAGCTACATTCCCAGGGCACCAATTTTATCATGAATCTGGTAGGGACAGAGTCTGGTGTCCATTTGGAGAAGTAATATGAATAGACAATTTTTTGCAAACACCTGGAAGACCTAAGCAGAAATGGTAAGTCTCCCTTCCCATCCACAAAGGATGAAAACACTGGGGAAAATATAACAAAAAAATACAAAATTAAAATTAAGAGCAAGAAAGGAAAATATTTAGGTGCTAAAAATGAAAAAGTTACTCAAATCTAGGAGAGCTAGAGTTGAAGTTAAATGTTATCTCAACTTAGAGGGCTGGATATACATTTTAGACTGTTGGATCCCAATGCCTTCACAGAGCTGGCAGTAAAGGTTATCACTCAGAGCTAAATTAGGGGCTACAGTTGGACTTTGTTCATAAACATGGGAAGACAGAAGCGACTATCCTATTAGTAAAGAAAGATTTGAAAATTTTTCATAGCATTTTGAAGGTTATATAAAAAAATAAATACACCTCAAAACATAATTCATAAAACAAATTGATAAAAACAAATTCATAAAAAGCAAATTGATATAATTAAATATCAAATCTTAAAATGTTTGTATAGTAGATTATATGACTTTCAACACCTAAAATATTTATTATCTGGCTCTTTACAAAAAAAAAATGTTTGTTATAAAACAATTGAAAATAAATGTTTCAACATGAATAGACTATAAAAGCAATGTGAAATGAAAATTACAAGTTGTAGAATGATGTATATACCATTTATACCATTCCTATTAAATTGTAAAACAGGTAGAATAGTACCATAAGCTGGTTATGGATACTTTTTGGATAATACTTTTATAAAAATTCAAAGGTAAAATGTCTTCATCAAATTCATGATAGTGGTTCAAATTCTGAAGAACAGAAGGAAAAAGGACTGAGAATATCACAAAGAGAAGTTCCTGGTATACATATATACACATATGTCTATATGCATGTGTGTGTGTGTGTGTGTGTGTGTGTATGTATCTGTCAATACTCAACTCATATTCCCCTGGTCTCTCCATTTAAGTGCACATGAGTCTACTTTCAGCTGTCAAGACCAATATCTCTTTGCCTAAGGGCTTTCCCTAGCTTCCTGTAAGACCACTCAACCCATGCATATGACAGCTGAAGTGTCAAGAGTTAACACTTCCTCTCCCAGAACAGCCTTCCTTAATGGCTGAGTGGAGTTGATGTGTATGCACGCAGTAGCATCACCCCTTAGGTGAGATAACCCTGAGGTGTGTGTCCTACACTGCTTCCTAGAGTTCCCAGTAAGACTAAGTCAGCTGTGCACAATGATTATTGGAAATCATAACCATTACTGCCTTTTTTCCTCTTTCCCCTACTGGTACTTCCTGGGACTATTTTCCAAATAAACTATTGCGTCCCAAATTCTTGTCTCAAGATTTAGTTCTAGGGGGATTCAAACTAAGACAGACACTTACACTCACAAAATAAGCTCACATGTATTTTCTATAGTTGTTATCTCCTTGTGAAGTAGGATGGACAGAGCATTTTTTCCTATTTTACAGCGAAGGAAACTAAGGCACAGTCACATTAATCTCCCGGTATTACCACTGGCAACCACCACCACCATTCAAGTCTAGCTAGTAACAGATAAAATTTGGACTTAGGCATTTGAACCTTTCTATTATGTTGTGTTACTTGAGAACACCTTTGGCCTCTATTTCTACTGTGTAATGGAAGCTGTATTATGAGAGTTAGAGTCTGTAATAAATGGTGCACTTTGATTTTGTTGCAACTCCCCAGAAATGGTGACTCATATGTTGTGAGGGGGCTTTGTCCCATGGACATCAGAGAGGTTGCTGGAATATTTCTGAGTGCCAGTTGGTGAGAATGCTTATCTGGAGTACTCTTTGGGAGTTACTACCAAGAGTGGAGAGCCACACAGCCTCTATAGGAAAATGGCAGGTGAAACAGACTTTCTTAAATCAGATTGTTTCTCTAGTTTCCAAGGTTCACCTTCAGAAGATGGCATGTCAAGTTTCATGAACTAATTACTTCAGGTTTGAGATGTTGCAGCTTGTTAAAAATTCTCACTTCTTATTGATTCCCCATGGCTTTTCAAAAAGGAAGGACACTTTTAATACATCACATGAAGAATCTGTGATACGATATCATCAGGAGTTGAAGGCAATCAAAGTCCAGATTTCAAATCCCATTGCTGCAAAATGTTTACTTGTCAGATCTCATTTGTTGATGGTGTTCAGATGCGTGTAATTTCTTGCAAGGCAGACTTTTAGAATGTGAGGACATGGCAGTAATGAAGAAAATTTGTATGGTGGGTGAACCGCAAACCTGAGTGTTTGAGCTTGACTTGGTAAAGTCAACACAATGCCAACATTAGTATTCAGATGAAATCTCAGGTCCTATGAACAAGCTGCCATGCAGCCCAATTTGTCAAGATAAAATTTCAGAGCCTTGTTCTGTGTCTCTTCTCTGTAATAAGCAGAACTTCCAAGACGTGAGAGGCAATTTCAAGGGTATTGATGACAATCTTCCTTGTTGAGAGGGTTGCACCAAATATAGTGGAAGAATGCTAAGATGAGCACCTCATAATTTGTAAAGTGTCTACTCGTAATTTTGCTGGTTTAGTCCTCAAAATAATTCCATGAAACTGTGAACATTTTTTGACAGTGTTAGATATTAATCCTTCTACGATTAGTAAGCGCCTTATGCATGGAAGTCACTTAAAAAAACTTTTAATTGTGACTAAAAGACAAGGCAATCTAAGCTTTGGACAAATTATGGCTGTCCTTCATTCTGTGAACTTAGTCTATGGTCACTTAGTTAAATTACCATGCAATGCAAATGCCCTTGGCCACATTCGAAAAGATTAAGTACCGGACACACTGAGGCTGGTTTTATTCAGGTAAGATATTGACCCTACACAATGGTTAGGAGGCATAACCAACTCAGCATTACCTTTCAAGTGTGGTAATAATTGTTATACATTTGTTCTATAATTTAAAATTTGTATGTCCATAATCATTACCCTAGTACAGACTCTCTTTAAGTGTGTTTCAAAGAGCTTGATTTTCTCAGAATGTTAACAGGTATGACTTGTTTAGAAAAAAAATATTTGAGAACTCCTTGTTTAAACAAGTTTAGGAATTGCTGGTTTAAACATTAGTATACCACAGAGCATTTAATATCCTAATACATATTATACTCTTCAAAGGGGGTTATAAATAGTGGTGTTTCTGAAACTAATTTGCTCCTTAGGCTCTTTTTCATGGATCATCTCAAGGGATTGGTGCTCTGCAGCATACTGTATTAGAAATACTACCAATGTATTTGAAGGGAATGAAATTTATTTTGCTCCTTTTGAATTGGCCTCATCACTATGCCAATAAAATTGGTAGCTTTACTTACCATTCTTAATGTCTTCTTCCTACAAAATTTTTCTGGAAAAAAATTTAATTGTCTATTGGTTTATCAGAAAACTAAGGCCTTGTGTCTTTGCAGCTATAGAAATTCATGTTAATTCTGCAGGGTTACAAATTATCCAAAAGAAAGGCTGAGAATCAAAATCGTCATTTCTGAATGTAACATTTTTCATTGAGTCTATTAAATCCCTAAGCTGCTTTGCCTTTAATAAAAGTATAATATACATGCCAGCTGTTTTACTCCCTGACAAATCAACTTGCGTAGAAAAAAAAATTATATTTGTGAAAAAATGTAGGCCAAAGCTAAAGTAGAAAAAGTGGTAATATTGTTTTTATTACATGGTGGCATAGATAATCATATTTACTAAATACATGACAAATAAGCACCAGGAGATGAGCTAGATGAAGGAATGCATGTGGGAATAAACCTACCTGGTCCTGATTCACGGACCTTACCGTCTTTTGAGAAAGATATATTAAACTGATCATTGCAGGGGAGATGAATGTTTTGAAGAAGTAGAGGGTTTTGTGGATATGATTTGCAGATAGACCTAACCATTCAGGGAAGGATTTTCTCAGGAAATGATGTTCAGCCTGGGTTCTGCATCCTGAACTAGAAAGAGCAGACATCAGCACATCATGAGAAAAGTGGAACGTCTATGCAAAATTTCACATGCTACAACATAAGAGAGAAGTTAGGTCAGTGACCTAGGAGTCTCTGAAAGTATTTCACAGCTTCTTCAATCCCCCTTATCTGCCCACGAGACTCATTCATAATCTATTCAGTTGTTTATCACAGACCTACTATGTGCAAGATTCCATAGAGGATACAAAAGATATGTAATACACTTCAAAGTAATTTATAGTCTAGGAATAAGCTACGAATGAATGAAGAAAATGAGGCGAAGACAAGTAACTATTTGGTGCCATTAAATAGCATCTAGATTATAAGAAGTCATGATGAAAATCAGGTCAATCCATTCAGTGTTGTCAAACTGAGGCAGTAGGCCTAGAGAAGCACCTGCAAAGCTCTGTTCAGGGTACTCAGGTAAAACACAGACTTTGGGATGTTTGAAAATGGGTTGGGTAGAAGCTGAAGCAAAGCTGACATTTAAATGCCAAAAGTAGCTTTTATCTGTTAAGAGGTGGTGACTCCAATACATCTTTAGAGATCACTCTTCCCTTGTTCAGGCTGTTAAATTAATTGAGCAAGGAGGCCATTAGGCCTAGGTGTCTCTAATGCTGTGGCTGCCTATGTAAGCAAACTGAAACCTAAGCCTGTAAATGCCTCAAGGTTATGAAATCGAAATGTTAAGGACACCAATTACGAACAGCTAACTAGGCTTTATGCTATAGCCAATCAAATAATTTCTTCTTTGCTTCCACACCTTCTCTATATAAGTCTTTCCTCTAGCTCCTGTCAGTGGAGCACTCCTAACCATTTCCAGTTTGGCACTGCCCAACTGAAATTGATTTTTCCTCAAATAAACTCTTAAAATTTTTAATATGCCTCAGTTTATCTCTTAACAAGGCCAACCCCCTTCACTGGCCTTTTAATTATGTAGATGCAAAGATAATAATGTATAGACATCTTATTTATTTCTCACAATAACCCTATGAGGGATGTACTATTATTATTATGCCCATTGTACAGATGGGAACTGTAGAGAAGTTTATGAACTTTCCCAAGGTCATAGCAGATCTGAGGCTGGAACCTCGGTCTGTTAACTTTAGAACCTCCTTGTTTCAGTTTCCTGGGGTTGCTGTGATAATTGACCATGATTGTCTATGCTGGAGACAAACACCCCAGTTAGTATTTGGGGAAATGTGTTTTGTCTTAGGAGGAGATGAGGAGAATGGGAAAGATGTTATGGTATTTATTCCCCTATGAATTTGATCCACTATGATTTCCATAGCCAGAAACTGGTGATAACTTTTTCAAAATCTACTTTGTGGAATTCCACACAAAAAGCAGAATGGTTTAGGAGTCCAGGGCTCAAAGTGAAGGGCAAGGTTAGGGAACGTGTCATTCCCCCATCTGAAAAGAATCCACATCTGTCTGGCTCATTGAAGAGCCACAGTTGCAAATCATATCTTTTCATTATAATTTATTATTGATTATTGCTAAAAAATGTTTTAGGTTTTGGAATGTTTATATTGTATCTTTTCTAATTCTCCTGAGTTCTCCACACATACAATCATCTCCTTCTCTGAAAACAATCATGACATGCCTCCTTTCTAATACACCTTCCACTTGTTAATGTTTCCTGAATTATCACATTATCTAAATTATAAACTGTGTCTAATGTAATGAACATATAACATAGTTGAACCTTAGGAGAGCCATTTGAATACAGAGAGGCCAGTAGCATGGCAAACAGCTCCCGAGATACTGCAGTGATTTCATAATCTAATGATGTTAGGACCAGCATGGTAACTGAGAGCCGAGGACAGATAGAAGGCTTTTTCAGAGTTTGCAGGAAGGCACATGTCAGAAAATGCTTGAGAGTTTGTTTTTACTACTTCTATAGCTGATAACAGAAACCACATAACACTGTAAAAATATTTATTTCTAGACTGAAAAGCTCCATCATTTGATCACACCAGACGTTGACATACTTCATTATAAACAAAGCAGTAATAACCTTTGTCACATTGGACAAACAAAACTGCCTTTGTTTGGTGGGTATTCCTGTCTGGTAAGGTTTAAGCTGCTGCAGCTGCTGTGCTGTGAAATCCCTCCTCAATCTCAGCGTTGTTTGTGATAACACACTCGTTTTCTCATTATTAACTGTCATTCCTCAGAGAGAAATGAATGCAAAAGAACAGATACAAGTCAGGCAAGCCCAGTAGTCCATGATAGCAACAGAGGACGGAGGAAATATCAGCAAGCAAACTAATAATGTCCCTAAAGAAATGCAGCCTGCTCCGTAAAGCTTTTCAAGGTTTTTCATCATGCAGGCGACTAGTGAAAGATTTATCCTGTCCTTTGTTGCTAAGTACTGCCCCCACTAACACAGTTCTTCATCAAGCATAATTAATTTGGTGTCCTTGCTGCAAAGTATGATTTTTGGAAACCTTCAGGTAGTAGTAATTGAACTTTACAAGTATAACATAAACATAATGCCTACAGATTGGCTTAGTGAGTTAAGATTTTGCTTAAGTATTGAGGATTTTGAGCCTTCATTTTCTGCCAGGAAGTACTGAGTCACACAGAGTTCCCTATTTGATCTTGGCATATTTTTGACAATAGCCCTAGATCTTTTTATCATGCCTCTAATGATAAAAGAAAAGAAAGGCTAAAACAAAGTATTCTTTGTTGCTGAAGAAATGTCATAGCTGTTGCAAGCTTTATGTCAATTTATTTAATATAATAGTTTTATTCTATTATAAAAATGATACATATTCACAATAAGTAACTTTAAAAATGAAGAAGCATGGAAAATAAATCGAAAAAGCTATAATACCACTATCTAGTGACAACTCATGTTAATATTTTGGTATACATATTTTGGCAGTAATATTTTAGATTTTTATGTATTTATATATAAACACCACTTATCGAATTCCTACTATGCCCTAGGACTACAGTAGACAATCGACAGATGATTTCTCACACAAATTCACGGAATAACTCTGTAAGACAGGTACTATTATCCTCATTTCACAATGACATCCTGAGGCCCAGTGAATTCCCAAGATCTCAGCTAAAAAGTGGTAAGCCTAAATTGTTCTGATTCCAAGCCTAATCTTTCTAACTTCAATGTCCTATTGTTTCTCATACACTCTGACAGTGTACACTATATATGTTGTAAGCATACATATATGTACACATATATGTTATAACTAACATATACATTATACTACTTGGAACTTAGGGTCTTCTAGTCTGGCTTTCATATAGCATTCCCAATCACAAGCATCCCCTGTGCTATTAGCAATTCCTAGAAAACATTATTTTCATGAATGCATACTATTTCATCACATGAATATCTCAGAATTATTTATTACAACAATATTATAATGAGCATCATTGAACAGAACTCTTAAGCCTCTGATTATTTCCTCTGCTTAATTCCTAGAAGATGAGCATTGTAAGAACTCTGAATATTTTTCAGGCCTTTAATATTTATTCTGAAAGCGTGAGATGAGACAGTAGTATATGTATTATTAAAGATCTACTAAGTCGAAAACCATTCACTTGGGGAGTGGGGATGAGGGATAGAAGTACATTGATGAGAAGAAAAGGGAGAGAAAAGAAGAGAAAATGGGGAAAAGCTTCTGCTTAAGAAATGAGTTAAACCAAGGATGAGCTGGGATGGTAAGATGTTGCCAAATTTTGACAGCCTGTGTTTTTCTTTTCCTTTCTTTAGCAGATCCATCAAGTCTCCCCTTGCATAACTGTCCTCCCAACTCTAATTAATTCACAAGGAAAACAGGAAAGCTGCTATTTGCCTTTGCAGCACTTGCTACTCCCACAGGACAGGACTCCTGCTCACCTTGCATGCCCAGCGAGAAGGGCTTGCCATGGTGCTCCATTCATGACTGTTCTGTGGCCCATTGCTTATGAGAACAGTTTTGTTAAGACAGGTGTGACCAGATGGTCCTATTCTGCCCTCCTGCTAAAATTCTTCTTTTTCTTCTTTTTTTTTTTTTCAAAGTAGACTTCAGGGGTGCCTGGGTGGCTCAGTTGGTTAAGTGTCTACTTTCTGCCTGGGTCATGATCCCAGGGTCCTGGGATCAAGCCCACATCTACTTCTCCCTCTGCCACTCCCCATGCTTGTGCTCTCTCACTCTCACTCTCTCTCAAATAAATAAATAAATAGAATCTTATTTAAAAAAACAAACAAACATAGACCCCCTGTCCCACATGGACCTTAAACTCACAACCTTGAGATGGAGAGTCACATGTTGTACTGACTGAGCCAACCAGACGCCTGTCTCCTGCTAAAATTCTTCCTTTTTTTTTTTTAAATTTTATTAATTTATTTGACAGAGAGAGACAGCATAAGAGGGAACACAAGCAAAGGGAGTGTGAGAGGAAGAAGCAGGCTTCCCACTGAGCAGGGAGCCCGATGCAGGGCTCGATCATGACCTGAGCCAAAGGCAGACGCTTAATGGCTTAGCCATCCAGGCACCCCTGTCTCCTGCTAAAATTCTTACAAAAGAAAAGGTTTCATGGGCTAGCCTTTGTTTAACTGTCAGCTAGTAATCCATCTTTTCTTCACTGTCACATTCTCATTAAACTTATTCTTCCATGGGGGCACTGAGGATAAAAGGCTTCTAAACACTATGTCTTGTTTCTGGTCTCATCTCTGTATGTTCTAGATATCTGATAGCTGGCTATGATGTTTCTAACTGTGCCTTTTTGGAATGTCCCTCTTCTTGTGTCTATAGTCTGCATCCTCACTGCAGTCTCATGAAATGCCCTGTGAATGTGACCATCTGGAAACTAACTGGCTGTTTTGATGTCTGGTACCCTCTTCTTCAACCCAGAAACCTAGGCTTCTGCCTGTGTATTTTTCTCTATGTGCTTTCAAAAGTTAATAAAATGACACTATTTGACTCAACAAACAAGCATTATTAAACAGCTATTAAATGCCAGCATTCTGTTAGTTTTTAAACATAAATAGACTGTAACTGTGGATCCTATCCTCAAGAAATGTCTAGCTTAGTGAATCAGATAAACACACAAATAACTAAGTAGAATAGATGTTTATAAGTAGTGTATTAGACATAAGCCCAGGGTACCACAGAAAAACAGAAAAACATCTAAATTAAAATGAGAGGTGATGGAGGCTTTTCAAAAGAAATGAAAAGAGTCCTAAATGAGTGTGGAAGTGAAGTAAAGGAGATGGAAAAAGAAGCTGTTGATGGAATAAATGACAGCAGGAAAAAGGCAGAGGTCCTTGAGACCACATGATATGATAGACAAGGTATCCAGATTTAGCAAATACAAATGAAGGATGCCCCGTTAAATTTGAATTTTAGGTAAAAAGAAAATAATAATACTTCTGTATAAATTTGTCCCATTCAATATTTGGAGCATACTTATACTAAAACATTATTTGTTATTTATCTGAAATTCAAATTTAACTGGGTGTCCTGTATTTTATAGGGATTGGCTAGTGATTCGTGGACTGCAACAAGAAGTGAATAATGATACATCCGGAAGAGAGGAGGGTGGATCAAATTGTGAAGAGCCCCTCATCCAGTCATTTAAACGTGGTCCTAAAAGCATTATTGATCATTGGCAGATTTAAGACAGGGCAGTAATGATCATATTTGTATGTTGAAGGCCTGCTGGGCCTCTGTGTGGGGCTCGAATGCAGGTGGACAGACTGTGGAGGTGTTCTAAGTGAAGAGGAAGGATGTTTGAAACAGCCAGTGGGATTTTTCTAGCTGTCACTCCTGCTCTGTGTACTGGCTTCTCCAGTGTAGTTCTGATGGTTCTTAGAAAGTGTTTCCTAACATAAGAACTAGGATGATCGGTAGGGGAAGAAAGGGATAAAGAAAGGGGGGGTAATCAGAAGGGGGAATGACATGAGAGACTATGGACTATGAGAAACAAACTGAAGACTTCAGAGGGGAGGGGGGTGGGGGAATGGGATAGACTGGTGATGGGTAGTAAGGAGGGCACGTATTGGCATGGTGCACTGGGTGTTATACGCAACTAATGTAGCATCGAACTTTGCATCGGAATCCGGGGATGTACTGTATGGTGACTAACATAATATAATAAAAAAATTTAAAAAAAAAAAGAAAGTGTTTCCTAGATCACCTTTGATACTGATCTAAGTAGCCAAAATCTTAAAGTAAGGACACCTAGATCTTGTAGGTGGGGAATGCACTGGCAGTAGAAAAACAGATTAATATTTCCTGAGAACATCAGATGGGCCTGACAGTACAAATGTTTAAAATTCCAATGGATTTTTACATATACAAGATTAGACCAAAAAACTACAGAAGCTGCACTTGAGCTGGACTCTTCATTCATTCTTTGAAGAAACAGAGCCTCTGATCTCATGCAACTTGCCCAGGCCACATGGCTATTCGGGGCCAGCAGCTGCCTTGAATGCCAGATCTTCTGACGAGCGCTCTTTCAACAATGTCACAGGGCACCTGGGTGGCTCAGATGGTTAAGCGTCTAACTCCAGATTTCAGCTCATCATGATCTCAGGGTCATGAGATCCAGCCCCGCATTCAGGCTCTTCATCAGGCATGGAGCCTGCTTGAGATTCTCTCTCTCCTTCTGCCCCGCCCCACCCACCACTCGTCCACATTTTCTCTCTAAAAAAAAAAAGAAGAAGAAAAGAAAAGAAAAAAGAAAGAAGAAAAGAACAATGTCACTTGTCTTCCTGGTTAGCCCAGGTTGATGAAACAACAGCACACTTGGGTGCAAGGTGTGAAGTCAGATACGAGGGAGCCAGGAGTGGGGCAGAGTGGGGCAGTTAGGGAATGAGCACTACATACTGACAGCTTTTGAAGAGCTCACTGGAGAGGAGAAGGGAATGGGCGTGGCTAACAATAATATAATTGGACCTGGGATAAATGCTCTCAATGTGAACAAATTGCTATGACAGCTGACAAGAGGAAGGAGAGACTCATTTGGAGTAAAGAAACTGATAATGACTTTATAAGAAGACTGCAATTCACACTGGGCTCTGCAGGAGCAGGGGTGAATGGTGGGAGACTAGAGAGGAGCCATGAAGTCTTCACCAAGTTCAAAGCAGTCCTGCATGTCTGGGCTGCACACAGGCCTGGTGGGAGGGATTGAGAATGACAGTGTTAACAGGTGGTAGGTGACAGTTTGCAAAGAATCTTGAAGGCTCTGATAAGGGGTTTGGCCTGTATTCTGCAGACATGAGAAATTATCAAGTGTGTAAGCAAGACAATAACCTAGTTACATCTGTGTTTTAGAAATAGAGCTAGAGCAGCAGGGTGGAGACGGCATAGAGAGGGGAGGAATTTGAGACGGGAAAAGGCAGATCAGGAGTTTTTCCAGTTTACTCTATGGATCTCTGGACTCATAAGCTGCTACATGGTGGGGAAAGAGGCTCCCAAGCATGTTTGGAGACAGTGACCCTTATATTTCACTCTTATGTCTCCAACCTATTTGAACACAGGTTTTTCTTTCTGTAGCAGTTCTAGGGAACTAACATAAATGACATTCAAAGTATTTAATAATCAACAATGAATAAACAATAATCAGAATGAATGCTAGAAGGGTCCTGGAGGCCCTCAGCAATCTCAGGCATGTCCCAGATCATGGAGAGGTGATAGAAGGTGCCAGGTGAGGGGCCAGGGCAACCAGGATGCAGAGGCAGCTCTCAGCATCCAGCTCTACAAGCAAAATAAGTTGCTAGTGTCAACATTTAGTGAATAAAAAACACATTTATTCAGGTCTGTACCTTCCATGCTTATTGCAGCATTATCACAATAGCCAAGTTATGAAAACAACCAAAGCATCCATCAACACATGAATGGATAAAGAAAATATGAAATATATATAGGAATATAATATGTATTATATATTACACATACATAATGGGATATTATTTAGCCATGAGAAGGAAGGAAATCTTCCCTTTTGTGACAATATGGATGGAACCTTGAGGGTATTATGCTAAGTAAAATACGTCAGAGAAAAACAAAAACTATATGTTCATAGTTACATGTGGATTCTTATAAAGCTGAACTCAGAGAAATGGAATAGAATGATGGTTACAAGGGGCTGCGAGGGGAGTGGGTGACATGGAGAGATGTTGGTCAAAGGGTATGAACTCCAAGCTATAAGATAAATAAGTTCTGGGGAACTGATATGTGGTATGGTAACAACGATTAACAATATTATATAACTGAAAGTTGTTAAAAGATTAGATCTTAAATGTTACCACTACATACACACACTAAGGTAATCATGTGAGGAGATGGAAGTGTTAACTATTCTTATTGTGGTAATCATTTTGTAATATACACATGTATCAAATCATCACACTGTATACTCCAACTTACTTATGTTGCATGTCAATAGTATCTCAATAAAGCTGGAAAAAAATAAAAATTTTAAAAATGGAAACAACAAAAGTAAACTGATTATATGGTAGAAAAATAAAAAAACAAAACAAATTCAGAGCTTTCCACTATCTGTTCAGAGTGCACATCAAATTTTATCTGAAACCAGATATCTACCTAAAGTCCTCTCTGTAGCAAAAATAACCATTTCCTATTTCTGAAAAATGCCTTGTTCGTTGTTTTCTTGTTGCTGCTGTTGCTGTTGTTGTCTCTACGCTATTGCATAGAGTATGTTTCCAAAGCATGTTCAAGGAAACATCAGTTTTCAAGCCCAATACCCACCCAGTTTGCTCTGTACAACGAGGCTAGTTGTAAAAATATTAAAGCACATCCACAGCAGTGTCAAAAGCTCTGCTTTATCATAATAGCAGGAATTAGGTGCAAATATGTCCAGAAATCTCTTTCTCCTTGCTTCTCCTACTTCAAAAAGTCCACTCTTTCTCACCTCAGGGCCTTTGCACATGTATTTCTTCTACTTGCAATGTACAACCATCACTAACAGCACCCTCTTCTAGCAAAAACCTCTTTGTGCCCTGACATTTAATCTAAGACCCAGGTTTATGTCTTAATCTAAGACCTATGTTTCTGTCTTAATTTAAGTCTCACCTTCTCAGAGAGACCCACCATGATCAACCTATCCAAGGAACCACCCCCTTCTAATTGTTCTCTCCACCCCTATTAGTTTCCTTCTTAACATTTATAGCAACTTGTATAATTTTATTAGTGTGCCATTTTTCACTCTTACCTCTACTAGAATATAAGGTCTATGAAGATGGGACAGTTCTGCCCAGTTCTGCCCAGTTCACCATTATATCCATAATACTTATAATAGTGCATGGTACAATAGCAAATGTTCAGGAAATCCCTATACAAGGAAGAGAGGCAGGCTGGCCACTACTCAGTCAGCCTGGAATACTGGTAATCATGGAGGGTCCCCAAGGTCTTGAGGAAAGACCTTCCATCTTTGCAGAACATCTCCACAATCAACTTCATAGACTCCATCTGATAAATGTAGAGAGCTTGAGCCCGTTGTGCTAACATCAAGCAACTACAGTGTGACGCGTTTGAACAAACTAGCTCAGCTCTTCCTGGCCTCACATTTATGTATTCGACTATTGTTCCTTCAGAGCAGCAGAAGTGGGCTTTGTTCTTCCTGATTATTGCATATGCTATCACGTTGGTGGTATATGCAGTTACTGCAGGCAGTACCAAGCAAGGCCAAATGCATGCCAACCATGCCGCTCCTCATCTTAAATGACCTCTTCCCATGTTTTCTCTTCCATTGCCACAACCGTACCTGTTCTAGTCTAAAATTTGGTGACAGTATAAAATACAAGCCCCAACTAATCTAATTATGATTTTCTCCTCCCCGGCATGACATGAAGAAGAAAAGAAATGTAGGCTTGATCATCCAATGGGGCTCTGGGAGAAAGTTGATGCATATAAATTCTCTTTAGCTTTTTGCCATAATTTTTTAACAAAATCTTGGGAAACTGCATAATGTTAAAGGGAAAAATGAAATGACCTATACATTTATAGTCATATTCCAAAACCAGAAAAGAGTTACTGATACATTTGTTTGTATATAAAAGTATAACAATAAAGAACAACTTTATATGAAGGAAGGAAGGAAGAAGGAAAAGGAAGGGAAGAGAAAGAAAGAAAATAAGAGAAAAGAAAAAAGGAAAGGAAAGAAGAAGGGAGGGAGGGAAGAAGAAAGATGAAAAGGAAAGGAAGGAAGGAAGGAAGATGGGTAGAAGGGAGGGAGGGAGGAAGAGAAGATACATACACAGATAGATACATAGGTATATAGATACATAGAAACACAGGTGGAGATAGATGATAGACCTACATAGATCTACACATATATATACACACATAGAGAGAGAGGAAGAAAGAGAGAACAAAAGCTTACGTTCTGTTAGTAACTAACACGCATATAGAATTTTATAATTTATTATCATGCTATAGATTTTCTGATTGATTTTCAGAACATATCCATGGTTGGTTAAGTAGGAGTTATTTTCCAGTTTTATAAGCAAGGACACAGAGTCAATGGCCATCTACTGCAGCTTGCCCAAGGTCACACAGCTAGGAGTGGAAGAGCCTCCTAGGACGCCAGCTTATTCCCTGCCCGCGCTCTTCCTTAGCATGTTCTTGATACAGAAGCTCTCCTAAGAAACAAAATCCCTTAACTTTCTACAATCATCCATTTAATATTTTTTGGTGTGATATATTTTATTTCTAAGTTAGAATATTTTCTGTGGAGCATGTTTCTAATATGCTGGTTCAGCAGAGTTCAGGAAAATTTATTAGTTTTGGCTTCAGCAGTCCTGAGACGGTGCATAATTTGCTGTGTTCATCTGTATTCACGAGCTGCCATCAGGCAATGTCTTAAACCAGTTAAGCCCAGAAATCATTACCATGTACTATTTCTGAGATTGAACTAATACTTGGGCCGTTAGCTCACTCTTCCTAGAAATCCAACCACTGATTTCCAATCCAATGTTCTGATTTATAAATTTTGATAATCCGGATGTATTTTGCAATTAATACCACTTCGAGGAAAGAAAATATCAATTTACTTTCCTTTTTTCTCCTCTGAATGTCTTTACAAAATGAGGCAGGTTAGAAGTTTTTTTTTTCCCTCAGTGACAGAAATTGGAGAAGTTGGCATGTGTCCAAAGAGATGAAGGGAAAACAAACAGATCAATGAGAAGAGGAGAAACAGTAGATTCTTACTAAACTTTGTTATTTTTTCTGTTTGAGAAATGTTATAGCTTATTTATTTTTGGAAAAACTCATCAGGAACCAAAATTTTGTAGATTTTGCTCCCTAGTAAACTCTTTAAAAACGGGGGATAGTAATAGAAGACATCCGGGAAATCCTGTCTACTCTATTGCCCTGGAAGAGTGACAGTGCGTGTGAACCTGATAACACCTCTGGGACATCACTGGGAGGTGGGAAGGGCAATTTTTTTTAGTGTGGTCCAGTGTCATAAAGTTATTTAACCACAAAACTTGATTTCTGAGGACAATCCATAAACTTGATTTCTGAGGACAATCCATATTAATCAAACAATATACTTTAAGCTACTGCATTCATATTTGAGTTCAATCATTATCCTATGTTTAAATTGCCCAGTTGATTTTAATATTTAAAAAATTTACTGAATTATGAGTATGTTGAGCACAATCAGTGAGGGAGGCACAGTAAGGACTAGCTGAGAGAGAGTGGGATTAGTTTTAGGTTTATAGTCAAGGCAATAAAAGATTTATTTCCTTCTCATACTTTCCCCTAGCAAACCCCATGCTTATGATATGGATATTCTCTTTCCACCCTGTCACATAGTTGTTTTTTAGTTACTGATTCTATTCTCATAGCCCATACTAGTAATACAAGCTATTACCCAACAATATCCTTATTCAGCAGAGTTAAACATTTTTTTAGAAATCCCCCATCTTTTTTCTTTTGCAACTGTTTTTGTGATTTAGTTTGTAGGATATCACACACCCGTCTTCCTTGAATCCTCCTCAGAAGTCTTCATTTCAACTTTTTCCTTCTCTTTCATTACCATTCTACTTCACCTGTCTCAGTAGCTCAGTGAAGTGATGGTTCCTTCTGTGACTATTTCTAAACACTTGAAAGGAAATTGAACACCATAGATTTCCTGTCCCTGCTACTCCTAAGGACATGTGGAAAACTGCACCAGGAGTAAGAAAACCAAATTGTTGGGCTGCATTCAGTAGGTTTGTGTCTTAATTGTAATGTTTGTTTACAGAGACATTGATATTAAGCTTAAGGCTGAGTTTTGAAAATAGATGACATCAAGTGATGGGCTTCATGAAACTGAAAGTAGATTGGGATGAATTAGCTTTCCTCTCAACTTCTGTACACAGTGACCTGATTAATCGCAAATCTTCCCATGCCCAAGCATTATGATGCCCTCTGGTGCCAGGAACACAAAACTCATAGACATTTTATGAAACGACCGTCACACAGAACCCTTCTATGCTCTTGAAATGACAAAAACACGTTTTTGTGAATTGTGATCCTCTTAGTTATGTTTATCAAACTTTCCCCAATAACTATGGTTTCTGTTGATTTCACATAAATATAGATATTCCATACTTTTCCTCTAAATTTGTCTACTAAAAAATAAATTCTACATGAGAAAAAAGATAATGAAAATGAAAGGTCATTTTTTTCAACACTTTATAAGGTTTCTAGCTTTTTTTGCCAATTAGATTGGAAATTAGATGAAGGGGACTTAAGAATGCCAAAACATTCTCTTAGTACCATGTTTTATATTCCTTTAAATAAATGAATTGCTTTTAGAATATTCCTGACGTCTTCGTCATCCTAGGTTTTCAGAGAGTTATGCAATGTAAAAGGGAATCAATATGATTCCTCAACTGGTAAAATTCTGTTTAACACTTAATGTATTACCTAACACTTTGTCCTTCTTTAAAATTCATCCCAAAATGTCATGTTAAACTTCTATTAATTTTCAAGCAAAAAAAAAAAATGAAGAGAGGAGCGTGAATAAAAGAAAAAATAATAAAAAGGATCATAAAAAATTAGGGAACTGGATAGCCAGAAGCCTGGAAACAGAGCAGTCTTACTATGAATATTTGCTTTCTGTGATCAGATCAGTGAGTTCTTGGATCCTTGGATTCCAGCTTACTTCTAGAACTACATCGTCATGTAAGTTCATGGGGACAGTGTTTTCAAATGGCAATCATTCTTGTTTCTCAGGATATAAGCAAAGAAAACAAGACGCTCTTTTTCCAACAGTTATGTTAGGACTATATTTATGATATGTCTACAATCACAGATTTTCCAGTCACTATTTAAAGGATGTGAGCTTTTTTCATTGTCTGGGAATAACAGTTTCCATCACATTATTGTCACTGAGTAACCATTGAACTTCTTTTGGGATTTCTTTTCATTCATCAAGCTTACTTTCAAGAGTAATATCACACTCCTAAAACCAATTTATTCTTTCCTTTTTCTCAAAATCTGACCTCAGGATGTAGACAGTTAGGGATCCTGATAATTCAGACCTAGGAAATGTTCACAGACCATCCCTCCAGTTCAAAAAAGAACATTTATCCATTCTGTAATAGATAACTTCCAAACGATAAAATAGGAAGTGTGAACCTCAAGGTCAAATTATAAATATCTCCAAATGAATTGTAGTTCTAGTTTCTTCTAATTTTTTTCTTATTTTTGATTTGAAATAGTACTTCAATGACGACATATGTATGTTTATTCTACGTAGTTGAAGAATAGTTTAATTTAAAAAAATTTTTACAGAAACAGATTCATGGCTTTAAATATTTGAGTGTCTCCCAAATATAAGAGAAATTAGTTTTTCTATGTGACATATGAAAACAGATGTAACACACGGCTGGAATGTACAAAGATATTTTCATAGAAATTATATTCTCATAGAAAAAAAGAATTGTCTAAGAATTAGAATTGGAAGATGCTTTGGAGAACAGTGAAATCTCATCCCTGGTGAATTTAAAGGAGTGGATCAGTCAAGGATGCTACACAGGTCATTCCTGCATTTTTACTGAAGGCTGGAGAAAAGGACCATAGCCTCCCTTTCAACCATGACCATGACACTCATTTCTCAAATACCTGGTAGTTGAGAAGGGTGATTTGAAGAAATGATCAGAGAAGGGAGTGGAATATCTCCTTAACACAAATATTGTGAGTGTACAATATGCTTTATTTCCATTTATTTAATCAATTCTTGTGAGATGGGTATTATACCATTTACTGTTGAAAACCTGATATTCAGACCTAAAACACAGCAAAATAAATCTGAACTCTAATGCTTCAAATTTCAAAATTCATGCTCCTTCCACACACAATACCACTTCTTTATTCTTACTTTGCAATTACTACTATAATCAATTGTCTTCAAGATCAATTTCAAGAAAAGATTTAAGAAGAACCTCTGCCAACTCATTTTTCAATAAAAAATGAATCCTCAAGGCACATGCCATTCCGTTATGCTCCTTGGGAGCCATTTCTGTATTTTAATGAGGATTGTGCATTAATTGTGTTCAAGTCTGTTGATGGCTTGCTGGACAAAATGCTCTCCAAACATAAGCAACAAATACTACTAGGTTGAACCAGGAGCTTCTTTCTCATTTCAGAATCTCTTATGACATCAAATGTAGAACTTTCTCCTGGTAGGTGCTCAGCAAAGAAGTATTCAATTGAATCTAATATTATTACTAGGAATGTTTACAACATATGTTAATGGAGCAATTACATGACTTAAAGCCAATGACTGTGAATTGATAAGCTGTGCTACCTGGAAAATTTATTTAACCTCTCTGAATCTAACTCCTCATATGTGAGATACTAATCAATATCTACCTTTCAGAGTTATTGTGAGGATTAAAGATAATTTATGTAAAGTACCTATTACTTATCACATAGAAGGCACTTAGTAAACAGTAGATATTATTATCCTTGATTTGTCAACTTCTTATTGTAATAAATACCTGTATGGGTTTGAAATTATAAACTGTTTTTTTTCCAGTAGTTCTGTTAGATGATTTACTATATATACCCACTTTTATTCCAGAGGGTTGACTACATATAGCTTTCTGAAGGTAGCTGCTCTATTTACTAGACTACAAATGGCATTTTTCTAAGAAATGTAAAAAACTAAAATTCCCTAGTTAAGAAAAAAGTATTACTCATAGCATAGCCAGTAATGTGTACAGAGCACTTGAATGGAGTTTAAAACGTGACCCATGTCATCAGAAAACAAACATTCTAGATCTAACAACAAGATCAAAACACATAAAAGAATCAGAGAGTAATTTATTACTAAAAATATGCTACTGATAATAACATGACAGATTTCAGAAAAGGGAACTATCAGAGTGGGCTCTGGGAGCAAATACTTTGGATTCAAATCTTTCCCCCATCACTGACTAGATGTGAGAAGGTTAATTAACTTTCTTTAGGTTTTGTGGAAGGCACACTCTAGAGTGATCCCCAATGAATCACACTCTTGTATAATCCCTTCCCTTTGAGTGCTTGCTCCTAACCAATAGAATCCGTGGATTGCTTCTAACCAGTAGAATATGGCAATGGTCAAGAAATGTTGCAGATGTAATTAAAGTTTCTAATCAGTTGACTTTAAGCTAATCAAGAGAACCTCCTGCAAGCCTCAAAGAAGAAGCAAGCCACTGTGAGTTCTATAGTGGTAAGAAAACTATTTCTACAACAACCAGATGAGTATACAAGAAGATGCCTAAGCCTTAGACAGGATTTCAGACCCAGCCAGTGCCTTGATGATAGCCTTGTGAAATCCTGAGAATATGACCCAGCTAAGCCCTGCCCAGACTCCTATATATGTGAGATAAATGTAGATGATGCTCTAAGCTAATAAGTGTATGGTCATTTGTTACACAGAAAGACAGGCTTCAATTTTCTCATTTGTAAAATAGGAATAAAAATAATTCATACTACAAGGGCTTGCAATGAAAACTTTGTAATGGCACCTGTTATTATGTAAGCTTGATAATTCATACAACAACTCCATCAACAGTATCAATTTTAGAGACCCTAGTTCAAGATACTTCAGAAACCTGCTAAATTTGAGGCAGTGCTTATCCTTGTCCAAAAATGAAAAATGAAAGCTTAATTTAACTTCAAGATATCATTAATAAACACAAATAGTTTGCACAATATTTTTCCTTTGCTAAAATCACAGACATCACAATATTGAGGTGGACAATCAAAATCATGAAATTCTCTAACGATTATTACTGCAATAAGCCCAAGCATGTTTTGTACGGCTCATTCCAGTCATGAAGGCAAGGGTAGGAAGTACAGAAAGAGCTCTGCCTTTATATACTTTAGTAGTCAAGGTTTCATATCATTGGAACAGGTCAACTGCTAGAGGTGGGCACCCGATTTCCCAAGATTTTCTACAAATAATTTGGAACCATTGTCACTCCATGTCAATCTGGTCATTGTATCAACTAACTATACATACACAGCTCATGTGAAGAAAAAAATTTTAAATGTTAAGCTACCACTGAAGTGGGGAAAGGTAGAATTCTTCAATCAATAGAATGTACCCTGAAAACAACAAGTGCTTCTAAATTCTGCCCCTAAATTTTTATTAAATTCTAAATTCTGCTCCTGTATCATTTATAACTTCATTATTATATAATGAATTATATAATCTACACAGACATCACAACAAAACAGCCAAAACGTTGAAATAATTGCGAAGATCATTTGAAATATGGATTCATGCTCGCTGTCATTAATGTTGAAACTCTCCCCAGGAGCATGATATGTATTAAAATAATAGCTAATTATTATATGAAGAATTACTTTAGCAAAATCCAAAATTTTTATATGATACATTTATAACATGTTGAAGATAAAAGAAACTTAAATTTCTGAATCTAATACTTGACAAAATTCAATTAAATATAATGGGAAATGTTTAGATGCTTCTTTGGATGTTTTCCACTAAATATTAAAAATTTAAAAGACACCACAGAAGAGGGAATTATCCTTCTTGAAAGAGTAATAATGGTCCAAGTAATACCCAGAAAATTATATTATATCAAACCAAAATGCATATCTTGTCAGCAAATATTGTTAGAGGACAGCAAATTTGCTCAAGAAACATGTATTTAACAAGTTAATTTTAAGTTGATTAATTACAAGTTGAGAGAAGTTTGTCACTAAATTTATATAAATGTACAGGTTTTGAATATATCTCGATATATAGTACTTTTTTTCAAAAATAAAATAAAATTCTGGGTTTTGTGATCATCTTAAGGAAAGATGTACTAGATAAGATATATTCTTAGAAGTAAATAATTGGCTATGCAAACACTAGATTTCAGCGCACTAACACACCTTCCAAGTACAACTAAAAAGACTATATATAAAATTTTAAAAGTCCAACTGAAAGCATGAGACCAAGCTAGAACTTGAGGGTCAAAAATCCCAGAAAGGAGGGAAAGACATAAAAGTAAAACCAAAAACGTGTTCTGCTTTTCCCTTTGAAGTATTTGCTGATTCATCAGCTGAGCAAGACTAGAAGTTAAGAGGATCAGAACAAAGTGTCAGCTAAAAGACTGAGAAACTAGGCAGCGCAATCCTCAATTTCATCGTGTTAGAGAGACAAAAATTGAATTTCAGGGTTCATCAAGGAGATGAAGTCCCAGTGAATAGCCTGGAGGTCAGATACAACCCCTGAAGGGCAACATCCTAAGAACAGACTGCAAATAGTTAAGTCCTTTAAAATACTGTAGTCCAGACTGGAATGAGTTCTACCTTGACTGGATTAAGGTGGCCTGCCCCTACTATCACTACATATTGTAATCTAAAATTAATTTCCTCCGCAAAGATATTATTATGATCATACACAATGTCTAGCATTCAATTAAAAATTACCAGGTATACCAAGAAACATTGTCAAGACAAAAAGAAAATAGAATATAGAAACAAAAAGAAAATAGAATATAGAATATAGAAAATTCTATATAGAATATAGAAAAAAGAAAATAGATATAGATATTCTATATCTAGAATATAGAAGCAGACCAAGGGGTGATCCAGACATTAGAGTTAGCAGATACAGACTTTAAAATAGCAGTGATTAATATGTCCAAAAAATGATGATAAGAGATTTTAGAAAAAAAGTGGAATATATTTTTAAAATCATATAGAAATTCTACAGCTAAAAAATACAATAACTAAAATCAATAATTCAGTAGATGAGTTCATCATTAGATTGGGCCCAGTTGAAAAGATAATTTTGCTGAACAGAAAGATAGAAAATATGCAGATGAAAGCACAAAAAAATAGGGAAAATTCAGAAAACAATATAAGAAATATATAGGAGATCTTAATAAGTTCTGTGGTACACAAAATCAATGTCCTAAAATGATAATACAGAGAATGTGACAGAAGCAATATTGAATAGATTTGACTTAGAATACTCAAAACTGATGAAGGACATCAACTTACATATTCAAGAAGTGCTTTAAACACCAAGATTTAAAAAAATAATAATAAATCCACACTACGCACACTGCAGTAAAACTGCCAAAGACAGGAAAATCTTAAAGACAGCCAGAGATAACTGGCACATTATCTTCACAGGAGAAATAGTAAGTCTGGGCTGACCTTTTAACAGAAAAGGTGGGAGCCAGAAGACAATAAAAGAAATCCTTTATATGCCCAACTAGAATTATATAGTCCATGGAAGTATCTTTCAGAAATAAAAGTAAAATTGGGGTGCCTGGGTGGCTCAGTCATTAAGCGTCTGCTTTCAACTCAGGGCGTGATTCCAGCGTTCTGGGATGGAGCCCCGCATCAGGCTCCTCTGCTGGGAGCCTGCTTCTTCCTCTCCCACTCCCCCTGCTTGTGTTCCCTCTCTCGCCAGCTGTCTCTCTCTATCAAATAAATAAATAAAAATCTTAAAAAAAAAAAGAAATAAAAGTAAAATTAAGACATTTTCTGACAAACAAAAACTGAGAAAATTTATCACCAATAGACTTTCTTAAAATATTTACTGAAGGAAATTTCTCAGACAAAAAGAAAACAGTCTTATACAAAATGCAAGAAGGAATACAAGGTGGCATTAAGTGATAAATATGCAGATAAATATAAATGGAGGGTGACTGTACAAAACAATAATAATAATGTGCTTTGGAGTTTAAAATATACTAAAATAGATGATAACAGTTTTGGGAAAGACAGAATGAGAATAAATGCAGTTAAAGTATTCTAAGTTTCCAGCATAATCAGAGAATTGATAAAGCTAATATTTTTTATTTGACTGCAATAAGTCAAGTGTAAGTATTAAATAATAACAGAAGCAGATATAACAGACAAGATAATTGAAATTAAAATAAAAATAGAAATATCTTATTACCCCAAAAGAAGACAATATAGTAAAATGATGGTTATGAGAACAAAATGGTGAACATACTTGGCATATTTCTCATACGTAAAATACTACACATATCAATCACGGGATAAGCTTTGCACATGCAACATTTACCAAATTGGCAATATGCTGGGCTAGAAAACAATTTTCAACAGACTGAAATCATAAAAGAATATTCTCTGACTGAGATAATCCCTAAGTGGTTGGAAGTTAAGCGATATAACACTAAATTAATCCAATAAATTAATCCAAAAACCAAGAAGAAATAACAGTGAAAAATAAAAAAATATTTAGAACTAAACAATAGTATAGATTAATAAAACTTATGGAGTGCCATTAAAGCCATTCTTAGAAAGACATTTATAACTTTTGACTAACACATTAGAAAAGAAGAAAAGTTGAAAATCAGTAATCTGAGTATCTAACTCAAGAATTTAGATAAAAACTTGACAAATTACTTCCCCTTCTAAAAAAAATTAAAGAAGTAGGAAGAAAACAATAAATTTGGAATAGAAATTAATAGAAAAAAACACAACTATTCAATAAAGAAAATCAACAGAACTAAAGGGTTTTTTTAAGATTTTTATTTATTTATGTATTTGAGAGAGAGTGTGTGTGTGCATGAGCGGGGGTGGGGGGCAGAGGGAGAGGGAGAGAATCTCAAGCTGACTCCACACTGAGCATGTAGCCACTGCAAGGCTCGATCCCCTGACCCTGAGATCATAACCTAGGCCAAAATCAAGAGTTTGTCACTTAACCAACTGAGCCACCCAGGCACCCCTTTTTAAACACTAGTAAAATGAATAAACCTCCAGAAAGATGGATCAGGAAGGAAAAAAATAACACAAACTGTCAAAATCAGAAATACACAAAGAAGACATCATCTCAGATTTGACAAATATTTAAAGGACAAGAAGAAATTATAATACTATGCTCTGAGGTATCTTCTCTGACACCACAGTCAGTTCTCTGATTTTCCAGACACCAAGTGGGTGTCCAACAATTCATTTCAATTCTGACACTATCTACCCAGAGTTGGTACAGACACCACAGGTTAAGGGCTCAGTCTCACACTGTCCCCACTTCAGACACCAGTCCCAAGTCCAGGGCTATCCACTCTGACTGGCTATAAATCGGGTGTTCCTATGATCCTCTCCTCAGTTTCAATAATCTACTAGAGCAGCTCTTGGAACTCAGAAAAAGAGTGTAATTCGGTTTACTTTATTCATCCTTATTAGAAAGGATACAACTCAGGAATGGCCAAATGGAATAGATACATAGAGCAAGGTATGGGTCCAGAGCAGCACCTTTTGGGGTAGCAAAAACTGAAAAAGTACCCAAATCCTTATTTAAAATAGTTAAATAAATTTTGGTATATTCATACAATGGCATACTATTCAGTGATGAGAATAAAGAAATCACAAATATTTATCCATAATGTTCAGAAGACAAGGTAACAAAATACTGCATGTTGCATGATTCGACGTGTGTAAAAGGCAAAAACAGGAACAACAAATTGATCTACAATGTTAAAATTCAGTATAACAGTTACCTCTAGGAAAGGTAATGACCACAAAGTGTCCAAGGGGGGCCTCTACACGGTGCTAGTGATATTCTGCTTCTCAACCTCATGTTTGTTTCATGGGAGTTTTTTCTTGTGAAAATTCATAAAGTTGAAGCTTATGGTTTCTCTGAATATAAGTTAAGCTTCAATAAAAAGTTTAAAAATAAAATATGATTTTAAAAATGGAATGGAACATATTTCCCTGAGGAAGTGAAGAATATGCCAACATACTTTACATGCAAGCTTCCAATTACTTTATTTTTCTAAATTACCTTCATGGCCTTGAAGGGATTTTAGTTTGTAACTCTTGTTTTGGGAGCGTAATATAAAATACGATCCTGTTTTTTTGTGGCTGGGCCTTATCTTGACCTATGGCTTTGAAAATGTGAGATCCTAGCTGTTAAAGTACTCCTTTAGGAAATTTGCAAACATCCTTGGATTGTGTGGGAAGGGATAGAGGGAGAGGAGAAATAACTTTAAACTAGGTCAGATAATAGAAACTTTGGTGAAGCCCATGGGTTGTTTCTCTTCCTTAATGGGCTTCTGGATGAATATGTACAATGGGCATTGTCCTATAACCAAGAACAGAGAAAAGTAGTCTCCTCCTTGTGGGGCTGGCTCTACTATGCAGGGAGCAGAGACTTAAAGGAGGGCCAGGTACCCCATAGTCATCCTCATAAATATTAGCAGCCACCCCCTCAGGAACACATTAGAGGAACACATCTAAGCGGCAAAGTCAATCTAAAATACAATTTCAGTTAGATTAATTATAGGTAACACACAGGGCTAAGCATTTTCGTTAACTCATTTGCTAAGTTACCCAATTGTCCTCTTCTATATATTCCAATTTATGTTCCTACATCACCCCACTATCAACCTTCATCTTCACAAGGCATTTTCTTTGTGTGCCTGTTTCTGTATTCAAATTGCCCCTTCTCATAAGGACCTAAGTCATACCGGATTAGGTTCCACCCTAATAACCTCATCCTAACTAATTACACCTATAATGGCCTTATTTCCAAATATGGTTACATTCTGATGTAACAGGGATTAAGGTTTCAACATATGAATTGAAGTGAGGGTGGGAGATGGAAACAGAACTTATTCCTGAAGAAGGTCACATTCACAGCTACTTGGGGTTGAGACTTCGATATCCTTTTGAAGAACACAATTCAACCCATACAGCACCCATAGTTATAGATGGATAGTACTATAGTCCAGGAAAATTACCCCATGATGCAATCCATCCCTAGTATCTTCTCAGTCCCTAGGTAAAATGTAGATGTTAATGTCTTTGCCTCCCAGAGCTACTCTGCCCATACCCACCTGAGGACTATCACCTGTCATCTGGGTTACTTGTTACCATGTTTTTCTCATTGACTGCATCTTCCAGATGCTATTTCAATGACCACTTGAACTTTCCATACCTTTGGGACAACGTGCATAAGGCCGTCTGACTTCCTTGCCCTGCCTGCCTCTCCCTTCTCACATTATTACACCAACCCACCTGTGCCCACATGCACACATATGCGTAACACACCACTTGCACCAGAACTCCACATACAAGAAACATGAGACCAGTTCTGTGACCCAGGTGCTACACATGTCTCTCGGTGTATCATCTGGGTGGACCTGCTCATGCCATTCATGCAAGGGCTTCAATTGTGAAATTGTGCTTCAGCCCCAACATATCTTTCCCTGATAGTCCATTCTGGTATAATTATGTAGCTACAGGCAATGGATTTAAGTCTTGTCCAGATTTGATTATTTTATTTTATTTTATTTTATTGAGAGAAAGACAGAGGGAGAGGGAGAGAGAATCTTAAGTAGGCTCCACACTCAGCACAGAGTCTGATGCCGGGCTCAATCTCATAGTCGTGACTGAGAACATGACCTGAGCCAAAATCAAGAGTCTAACTGATGGAGCCACCCAGATGCCCCTTGTCCAGCATTTTTAAGACATTGCTTCTTTTTGTTTTTGTTTTTCCCTGACAGACCGGACCAGCTCCTTAATTCCATCCAATTCTAGTAAGTAGCATGTAATATTAATTCCAAGTAAAACTTTAATTTATTATTAAATAAAAGAGCCCTAATTTCTCAAAGAACAAAGATAATGTATTGGCATCATTTGAATGTCAAAGAGACTTCCTGCTCATAACTTCCTGCTCATAACTAGGAAACTGGTGGCACCTTTAAGTTTTACAATTATATTCCTAAAATTTGTTTTGTCACAATCATTATTTCCAGAAACACATGGAGAAGTCTACTTAAAACATACTTTCTCCCCTTGACATTTGGGGTAAAAAAAAAAAAGAAGAAGAAGAAAAAGAAGATATCTCAAGGCAGAAAAAAAAATTATGACACTTCAAAGGGAAGATTGGCATATTTTAGGACACTGACATGATTCGATTATCTGGTAACTAAAAGAAGACCCTCAAACTAAGAAAGGTAACCAAAAGATCCAAAATATGGAGGCAGCCTGCCAGGAGAGGTTCTGTAGGGCACACTGCCACATTGGCAGGCCATCAGGAAGGGTGGGATCCAGCCATCCAGGCTGACAGGCGCTTCGTGACATGAGAGTTTGTGTCTGGACTTGCAAGCAAGAACTCCGAGGCCCAGAAAAGGTACTTTTGGAGAAAGGCAACACTTTATATGTAGAGAAAAAAAATAGTACTAGAGAGATAACCAGGGATAGATGCCCGGGCATAGAAGACAAATGACAAGGGAGCTGCTTACAAGAAATGGAACAGAAAGGCAAAGGTGGGGTAAGGGCAAGGATACTTACCGCTGAGTCTTATCAGGATCAGGATGGATCATAAAAAACAAGCTGTCAGGAATAAGCAGCAGGGGATTGAGCTATTGAAAGAGGGGAGCCTCAGAGGCTGGGCTATTGGAAGAATTTTGTGGTTATTGATTCTAATGTCCAAAAAGCAATAGAGGGACACAAGCCAAAACATAGGGTAGTCTCAGAACTCAGGGAGGAGTCTTCACTTTGCCCTTTCATCTCTCACTGCCTCCTTCTCCCTCTTCCTGCCTCCCTCTCACATTCTCCCTCTCAATTACTCTTCTTGCCTTTGTCTCTTTGCTCTGTTTGTAAATATTTGATTTCTCTGGACTGTTTCTCTTCCTTTCATTCCCCTTTTGCTCTCCCTTCTCCCCCCTCCTCTCTTCCCCTTCATCTGTCTGCCTGTCTCAGCATCCCTACACAGCTCGATGGTTCCTTCACCCACCTCCCTTTCTTACTATTCCTACCTTCCCCAATCCTGGAGTCTCCTACAACCCACCATATTAAAATGACACATTTTCTTAATTTTATGTAACTATCAAATGAAACATTAAAATCCCAAATTTGGAGAAGATCTTTAGGATGTTTTTAATATTTCTTTCTCATGAAAAGATAAAAGCAAACAAATTATTTTTCCTTTTATGCATCTGATTTGGGAGATTTTTTTCCCCAAAAAAGGTCAGTGATTCTTAATAAGAAACAAAAAAAGTTTCTCCCCTTGCCCTTGTTTTCAAATTTCCTAAGTCATCATTTAAAAAAGTCTCACCCACAATGAAATTCTTTGTACATTATTAAATTCTATCATCTCATTGATTTACTATCTCTTTGTTACACCAGAGATAGAGAAGATGAGAATCTGACCCACTCTTATAAATGGTAACAATTATATTCATCATGGCTAGGTCTCTTTGAACATCACAAAGGAGATGAGCATCCAGCCCAATAATAGCAGTGGCCATAGAAGCCATGGTAATAAAAGACAATCACTAAACCAGCAATAAGTTCTCAGGGTACATTGTTTCCCCGGCAATGACCAGCAGTTCATTTTAACACAATAAGACCTCATTCCCAAACGATGTAGGACAGGTAGAATGCGATTATTGCACACTCTTTATTTGTTCGCCCAGATCTCCATGTGTTTTCTGACCTCTAGTACTGAAACTGCTATTGAAGCTTATATCCCCTATTATTAGCTTGGCATTAGCAAGCTAGAAAAGGAAAAAGAAAAACAACCACAGATTTGAAGAATTTATTGTCTGCCATAAGCGCTTGCATCAATGAGGCTGAGCAGCTGGCACAAAGCTCTTATGATATCACCATCTGTAACTCGAAGAGGAAAACGAGGATCTCTGATTTTTCAAAGGGTAGAGAGAGTACAATTGTATTTATTAGGTGTTCAAAAGCTTTGACAAGAGAGGCCTGTCAGACGTTATCAGCATGTGCCAGTTGGCACGCAGATTGCAGACATATTGTCCATTTAAGTTGTCAGTATACAAGTCTCAACCAATGTTTGCAAATCTGCATAGCAAAAGCCAGTCATTGTTGTCATGATCCTAGGAGTACTGCTTAGGGACTGGTGTCCCCACTGTTCCAAACTTACATAGGAATGTGCTTTGCAGGAGAAAATATATATATATATATAAAAAAATATATAAATATATATATAAAAATATATAAATATATATATATAAATTTAATACTGATTTAGACATAGTGGACCGTCCATTATTTTACATGATCACCTTGATAATATAAGAATTTGCTGGCTGTCCTTGGTCTAGGGCAATGCTTTCTCTATACTTTTTCTTCTTCATTTGACAACCTCTATCTTCATTCCTTCCAGGGGCCCAGTTCTGAAGCTTCTTGGAATCTCTCGTGTCACTAATAAAATATATTTTATAATAATAAGGCTAACTAACACATTTAGTACTTGCATTTTATCTTGTAACACAGCAAATATCAAAGAAGACCTTACTAAATGGAGGAGAAGAACAGTGAGTTTGGAGGGAAAGATTGTAAAAGATATCCATTCTTCCCAAATAAATATATACTGTAAGACAATTCTAATCAAAGTCAGTCACAAATGAAAAAATAAAGTCATAAATGGTTTTCTTCACCTTTTTGAAACTTTACAAAATGATATTTAGAGAAATAAACAGGCAAGAATCACTAACATTTTTTTAATGATGGTAATGAGAGGGTACGTTCTGTACCACAAGTTAAAATGTGTTCTGTAGCTACAACAATTAAAATCAGAGTGGTACCTACGCAACAAAAGATGAACAATGGAACAGATTATTGAGATGCTAAATTCCATGCAGGTGGAGCCCATGTGTGTTCTGTTCATGACTCTTTATTCATTCTATATCTTTACAGTGCCTGGAACATAGTAAACACTTGTAGGATAAACGAGCTAGCACAGTAAAGGCAATACACATAGTATTGGAACATGCATACACATATAACATATGAGAAAAACAGAGTCATAAATCAGTGGAAAAAAACTATGTTTTATTCAAAAAGTGTTGAGAAAATCGCCTTTTAAGGAAACAATATACTGTTTTAATCATCACCTCACAGAATGCATGAACAGAACTTCTTCTATAATTAAAGTGTAAAAAAAAGAATTTAAAAAAAACTAGAAGCAAACATATTACTATAAATTTTATCTTTGGATTGGGGATTGGGAGCTCTTAGAAGGAGGGGAAGGGGACATTCAATGTTTCAAACAGAAAAAAAAGAAATCAGATGTCACAAAGAAAAAAATATTTCCACTATCAGCATTGAGGGTATCTATGTATGGGCACACACATAAGCCAACACAACTTTAGGAGCAGTCATTCGCAGAGAATGTCGCCCCTTGAAGGTAAAAAAAACATGGTGTCTCTGCAGGACCACTAAGCTCTCCCAGTCATTTTGGCCTCCTGGAGGATACCAGTTTAACTGGCAACATTTTTTTTTTTAAAGAGTTTATTTATTTATTTATTTATTTATTTATTTATTTATTTATTTATGAAAGAGAACACAAGTGGGGTGAAGGGCAGAGGGAGAAGCAGACTCCCTGCTGAACAGGGAGCCCGATGGGGGACTTGATCCTGAGACTCCAGGATCATGACCTGAGCTGAAAGCAGACGCTTAACCAACTGAGTGACCCAGGCGCCCTTAACTGGCAACATTTTAAGAGAGTTTATAGATCTTATTTATGGATCAGCATCATAGAAAGCCTAAGCTCAGCTCTCAGATAGGTAAGATCAGTGGTTCTCAACGTGTGGGTCCCAGCCAGCAGCATCAGTATCACCCGACCCTCACCAGACCTACCATATCAGAAAGGCTGGGGTGGAGCCCAGCACCTGTGCTGGGGGTGCTGATGCGAGGTGAAGTCTAAGTACCCTGGCTCAGATGAAACAAACCACCATCCACTTACAACTGAATCCACAACCTCTTCTCAGTTCAACTCCACTTTCCTTACCACTATGACCAAAAAATATCATTTTCGCACCTAGTGGTCATATTGCCCTGGCTCAGGCCCATCAACCAATCAGCTCTTGGAAAATCTGTGTTTATTAGCATATTCCTACATGTTGGTACCTAGGAAATTTTTCACAGTTCAATGTGCCCAAGATCCAGGATATATAAGTCAAAGTTGAGGAGAACATCAATAGCACCTAAAGTCTTATATAGCAAGCAAGGATAGGCTGAAGTAGTCAAAATCTAAGTTTGCATCAAGCATAAACGAGCACTAAAAAAACCTTATAAGAAAAAAAGAATGCAATATATCACTTGATAGCATTACAGAGCCATAAAGAAATGATAGGTGATGCCAAACGACGCCGTTTTCCCTAAGAACGAAAGGAGGGAGGAAGGCAGGGATCATGCTGGGAAGACAAGCTTGAGATCTCTATGTGAATACTCTGTTCCAAAGATGTTCATTTATCTCCACTAATGCCTCATGAAAATACATGATAAGTAAGAAAATCCCCAAATCTTTAAGAGGAAAGTGTCTAAATATCGTAAACTGACAAATCACAGCAGAGAAAATTAAAAGAACTAATACATGAACGTGAAAGAGGTAAGTAAGACTCTGTAGTAACGACAGACAGAAAAATAAAGCTATACAATTCAGTTATTTATTAAACTGTTGAAATATTAGAGGAAAACTCTCAGTGATGACAGAAGTATTAAATTATCACAAAGATTCTAGAAGGCAATTTGGCAAGCTACATTAAGAACCTTAAAATGCTGAATCTTTCCGACTCAGAAGTACCTTCTAGCATTCCATTCTAAAGAAATAAACAGGAGGGGCGCCTGGGGGGCACAGCGGTTAAGCGTCTGCCTGCCGCTCAGGGCGTGATCCCGGCGTTATGGGATCGAGCCCCACACTAGGCTCCTCTGCTATGAGCCTGCTTCTCCCTCTCCCACTCCCCCTGCTTGTGTTCCCTCTCGCTGGCTGTCTCTATCTCTGTCAAATAAATAAATAAAATCTTTTAAAAAAAATAAAGAAATAAACAGGAATATGGACAAATATTTACATCAAAAAATGTTTATCTTAATGTTATTTATAATATGCAAATTGGAAATAATCCAATTGTCAAATTATAATAACATAAGAGAAAGTTCAGAAATTTTCTTGTGAAAAAGTAGGATACAGAATTAAATACATAGTATGAATTCAAATATATAATATATATATATTTGACTATATTAAATATATATACTTGAGTTCAAATATATAAAATATAATAAGCATATGCACATACCAAACATTAACAGTATTCATGGCTGGATGGATATGGTTGGAGTATTCAATGTGGTTGGATATTATGAGTAAATGTTTTTTTCTTTTACTTTGTCAAATTTTCTAAACTTTCTATAAAGAGTAACATTTACCAGAAAAAATTTTTAAAGGATATTACATGAAAATTGCATTTGGAATATTTGGGGGGAAATATTTGGGGCTATGGGATCTTTCTAAAAAAAATCACCAATAGCAATAAGTTTTAATGTGTTTTAATGACATAATTATTTCATTTAGTGTTAATTAAATCTTTATAAAGTAGATCCATTTTTTCCACTGACTTGCAATATGAAATCAGAGAGATGTTTATTTAGCAATACTTTTTCATTATATATAATTAAAATGTTCTGGCTGGTTTAGAAAAGAGGGCTATGTCAAGCACTCCTGCAATACTACGCCATCCATCATGGCACCCTTCTATCTCGTCATCTCACCAACCCTCCAGGATAATTTATGACTAGCAATGTTTGTCAGACTTCTCTCTTCTCCTGTCTTTCTTGGTGAATTTACAATAGCAAAAAGAATAAATGCAATATTATGTTTTATTAACAATTAGGTAGCCTTTCTTTAAATCCTTTTAGGTTAAAATTTCAGAGAATGGAAAAACTATAAACTCTATTCATCCATTTCAGACTAGGAGTGGTAAAATCAATTTTGAAAACTTTTTTTAAGATTTTTTTATTTATTTGAGAGAGAGAGCATAAGCTGGGAGGAGAGTGAGAAGCATATTCCCCACTGAGCAGGGAGCCCAATGTGGGGCTCGATCCCAGGACCCTGGGATCAGGATCTGAGCAAAGGCAGACGGTTAACCGACTGAGCCACTCAGGTGCCCCTGAAAACTTTTCTGCAAATACTCTACAAAAAAAATTATTTTAGACATTATCTTAACTCAGGACCAAAAGTGGACATGTTCTTCTACAAAGTACCACAACTCTGTGTTCAGAGGAAACTAGCCCATTTCAGATAGTCTTCAGTTTTCTCCCAGACACTGGGGTCTCATCATTGATTGTAACAGACGTGTGCCTGCTTACTTGATGAGATGACATGTGACTGAGGGATCCTGCACAGGTTTATGCATTGGCAATGGCTGGTGGGCTTGGCAGTAAGGATGGGATACAGATGTAAGAGTGTAGGGAAAGGATATTCAGTAATCCTGGGGGCCTCTATTTTACCAACACATTGGTCTATCTCACCCAAAGCCATTCCTTGGACTTAAGGGGCCATCCACCGCTGATATAAGTCAAACTCTTTTTAACTCAGCGACCTGTGTTCCAGTCAGGACCACACACGTCGTCCACCTACCAGGCTTCTTTAGCCCAGGAACCCAAGCTTAGCTCCTGAATCTTCAAAAAGTCATAGCAAATCTCAGACACTCTTGGCTCCCATGTCACCCAGGGTTTCAGGAGACATATGGTGGGATGGAGTTCATCTTATAGCCTCTCTGCCTAAAATGCCACATCATCATTTTCCATTTCTACTCCACTGAAGAAACATCATGTCACTGTGTAAAGTAAAGTGAAGAAGGGAACTTTTCCAGGTGGCTTTCTCTAGGCCAGGGGTCAGAAAACATGGAGGGCCAGATGGTAAATATTTCAGGTTTTGAGGGTCATACTGTCTCTGTTGCAAGTACTCCATTTTGTTGCAGCAGGAAAGCAGCCATAGATGCTAAGTAAGCGAATGAGCATGGCTACCTAACAACAAAGCTTTGCTTACAGAAACAGTGAGCAGGCAGAATTTAACCTGCCAGACAGCTTTCCAACCCTCTTTCTGGACTAGAAATGCCTTGAAAATGCAGACTATGTCTAGGTCTTCTTAAACTTCTACTGAGCATTTACTGCCTTCCATTCATAGAAAGTCAATAATGTTTGTGTGAAAATTAAATGAAAGAAAGAATAAATATGTTCCCTACAACCACCTAATAAATCTATTCTTCTCTTTTAAAATCAATCGTCCGTCTTTTAGAAGACCCAGTTGCATCTTTTAGAGTTTGGACCTGTAAGCAAAATTCTTTCTGAGCTCTCAGAAGTTATGTGTAGTCTGGGGCTTCTCTTCACCTTGGTTTCAAAGCCCCTTTCAGGACTGAACTAAGAGTATTAACTACGAGATCAATGAGCCCTGATGCCAGCCCCCACAGAGGAAGCTTCTGAACCCTGGGAAATCAGGTTCTTTCAGACCCTCAGAGACAAATCCAGCTCTAACCATAGGAAAACTGAGGAATCTTGGATGGCTACCACTGCCACAATTGACCTAAACTGTCTCTGGCAGCCTGAGACTTCTGAGGCTTCTAAGGCTCTCCTGTGGGTAAGAGAGGCCAGGGGAGGCTGAAATACACTCAGAGTGTCAGAAGCTGTGAAGACCAACTGGGAGTGATGCAGCCAGTTGTCTGCAGCCCCAGGTCGCTGGCCTCTACTCACAGCAACAGCCTGCCTCACTCTATCCCGTGGTTGTCATTCCCCATTGATAACCCACCCCTAATCGGAGTCATGGTTAGAACCCCTACATCTAGCCTTCCCAGCAATCACCAAGCATGAGCTCTACTCAGTAGCACCTCTTAATTCAGTCCTACAAGTGACCATGTGGCCTGAGGATCCCAGGCAATCAGGTCATCTCACTTGTTCTGAATCCACTGATTTCCATGTTAATATCCTTGTCCCCTACTATGCGTAGACCTAAAACAGTCTTTCTAGGGTGCTGGAAATGGCCTAAAATTTGATTGTGGTATCGATTGTACAACTCTACTAAATACTAAAATTTACTGAATTGGACACTTAAAATAAATGAATTTATGGTATATAAATTATATCCCAATAAACTATTTCAAAAAAATAATAATACAGGAGAAAAAAAGAATGTTGCTGAACTTTTAAAAATCACTTTCATTACTAATTATCATTTGGTGATGACACCAGGTATCATGTTAAACAGGGAATCTCACTTAATCAAAGAAACTTCTTTGTTTCATTTCACTTTTTTTTTTTTTCTTTACATCTCACTTAATCCTCACAGAAGTCCTCTGGTTAGGTATTCCCAGCCGTGTTTCACAGATGAAGGGAAGAACGTGCTGGAGGTTTCCTAGATCTGAAGAGAAAGAGCCAGGAGACAAATCCAGATTTCTCTAACTGGACTCCAAAGATTGTGCTCTGCTCTACAATTTCCTTAATCCTGGGCACCCCATTATATATTATTTAAAATATTGGATAATTAGTCCAAATCCTGCCCAAATAGCATTTGAGTAAGCTGTCTTATAAGAAATTGATATATCTGAAGTCTGGAATAACAGATCAGTAAGCTGAAATTAGAAACAAAACAAGACAAAACAAAAAACCAGAGGTCTCCTTTGTTCTTCACCCAAGGGCTCCATTCTGGGGTGTGCTAGGGGGGTGGCATGTTGCTTCAAAGTCATCTGGAAATGCTACACAATTGGGGCCTAATGGAGCTATAAACTCAGCCTACGTAACAAAGATCCGGTAGTTTGCTAATCCTTTAATTTGCTAAAATACACAATTCCCTATTTAAAAACAGCTGATCGATGACACCAGTGTGGGTTTTGCAGAGACTTGAGACTCCTCTACATATTGCAGGCACAGGAAAGCAACAAACTGTCTTTTGGCCTCTGACCTCTGGCTGTTCATATTTGCTTTTCCTTCTTTTTGAAGCAGTCTTCCTAACCTTTTTAGTCAAGCTGTATATCTTCAGTTCTCTGCTTCAAAGGCATCACCCTGGGGAAGCCTGACTTGACTTACATGCCATTCCCATGTGGGTTAGGGAGACACACATACTCTGAGAGCCTCCAGTTCACTGCTCACGGTACTTAGCACCCACTACCGTAGATGTGTGCTTGATGCACGAGATGCCCCTGCCACCAAATCCCCAACAGATAGTACAGGAAGGGGAAACAGTGGGCACTCAGTAAGTCATCACTCAATGAACAAAATAAAGAGCCTAAACTTACTTGGTTCTGGAGACTTCAAGTTGTGTTTCATTTCCTTTCCTTTCCCCCCACTTTTTTTTCTTTACAGACGACAGTTCCTATCTATAAATTGTTTAATCTGTGAGGATAAAATATGTAAACAATGGTATATGGTGTGGTAAGCAAGCATATGTATATGCTGTCAACTGAGGTGTGTATAAGATACAGTGGGAACATGATCTTGATTTTCTCTCTATAGTCACTTTTATTAAAATAAATAATGAAGATTCATAATATGTGTAGTAGGAAAGATTGAGTATGATAAAAACCCTTAAGACTCTTTCCTTCCTGATATCCTATACCACCAACATGGTGACTGCCTTTCACGATCACAAGAATGGAGATTTTGCATAGGTGTAAGGAACTGAAGAAGTAGCGAAAGCACCCCAGCAATTTTTTTAAAATTACGCATTTTCTAAAACTCACACTTGTAAAAGGTAAACTGTGAATTTTCTCCCCACCCCAACCCACCCTTGGGTGATCAGATGTTCTACTGGGAGGGGAATAAACTTTCTAGTAGTTACTTGGAAGTTATCATTATAGAATTTACCAAATCTTTTTAAAGCTTCTCTTTTCCTGGTCAGGCTTGTCCCGGGACATGGTTTGTCTCCCATATTATAGGGATGGCATGAGGACACTAAAAATTTGCTGAGGTTCTGCCAGCCAAACATTCTCTTCCCTTTTGATCCAAATACAGTACTCCAGGATCCTAGAGGTGAGTTTCTGTGGGGCTGAGTGAAGGGAGGGTGAATAGGGAGACAGACTGAAACAGGACTGAAATTTATTTCTCCAGCGACTGCTATCTGCCTGGCATGGGACCAGGAGCATGACAGATATAGTTATGCTTCAACTTTATAACAACCCAATGAAGTTTATGCAAGAGGATAGATAACGAAACCCAGGTAAAGTACCCACAATTAGTAAGTAGCTGGTGGGTCTAATATTTTACCCAAGACCATAAAACTCCAGAGACTTTTTTCCTTTGCACACACACCCTCCACAAATATCTGTTCCCCATGAAATCTGCCCACAGGATTAAAAAGAAACAGATAAAATTCTTAATATAATTTTTTCATTTTTTGAAAGTTATAGCAAAATGGTGTTTTAGAAGCATACACCAATAAAATAATATAAAATGTCTATATTAATAAAATTATGAATAAATATTTAATATAGAATTTATACAATAAATACATAAAATGCATTGCTTTATGTTGATAAAATAAAATAATATAAAATACATACAGAAGTAAAATAAAATAAAGCAGGTAGTTTTTTTCAAAATCATCTAGGTTTTATGTCAATGCTTTCAGCAAAAAAACAGCCAATTGGCTTTATTAATTTTTTTAAATGATCGGTTTACATTTGCAGCAAATTGATTCTCATAACCATAGTACGATATAATTGGTATAACAGATTGACCGAGCATCTTAACTTAGAGCAAGTGTCTGGTGAGCATATGCATAATAGCTTTCTAGAGGAGGAATTCCAAAGAAATAATCACTTACAAAGGAAAAAAATAGATTGGGCAATTTGGCCTAAGTACCTTCAGGGTTTCCATGACAACCACAATTAGTACCATTTAACAAGAAAACAATGGATTTGCAGGCTCAGAATAGTAGTCAAATACATGTCTCCTAATTTATTTCTATTATTAGAAATACAAAGAGATAATTGAATACGGTACTGTGAGTGCTCCGGCACATACTCTTCAGAATTTCTGATGCGGTGAGAGGATCACATCATTAGCATAAACAATATTGATTGTGTGGGCTGTGGCGGGACTAAGATAAATGTCCTCTAGAAATCCCATCTGAACACTCACCACCATCCCAAATCAATTACCCTCTGTAAGATAAATAAGAACCGACAAGTTCTTTGTTCCAAAATGACCAAAAGACAAAAGGGATTCCCCTGCTCTACCTCCATTTTTGGCCGGGTAGATCACTGCAAATTACAGAGGTTAACTAAAGGCAGATCAATAAGCTGGAGCTGTCAGCATTTCATGATAAGCCCCATAAAAACTTTCTGATCACCCTTTTCTCTTGACTTTGCTTTTGAGAATGTGAAAATATGGTCACATCAATTCTTGGGCATATAGACTTGGCTGTGATTACTGCCTGCCTTTGGCTGAGTCAGCAGAGTCAGGCTGTGAAGTAATGGGGCATGGCTGCTTCAGCCTTTCCTGTCCAGCACATGCTTTGTTGCAAAGCCCTCCACAGCTGGCAAATTTTGTACCTCAGCCTGCTTTATTTACTTGGTAGTATTATTTGAGGTTTCTAGCAAGTTACAAGTTAATTTGGTCTTAAAATATCCCCCTGGGGGGAAAAAATATTTCCCAGATATACAGAGCAGGGGAGACATAAACATTTATAAGCAATTTTAGTAATAAAAATAGCTATCTCATATTGATTATCTGAGAGTATGTTGCAAGGATTCTTTCATTTAATCGTCACAACTCTCGGAGGACTGTATTATTATTAGCTTCATTTACAGCTCAAGAAACCTAACCCCAGAGAAGTAACAGCCCCCAATGACACACCTAGCCAGTAGCCATGTACCAAATAAATGTAAGGGTTCGAATCCTAGCAGTCTGGCCCAGGGCTGGTTCAGTAATAACGCTACTCCATTGCTGAGGTCTGAAACTGCTAGGAATTCTCCAATACAAGTAGATATTGTTCATTGGAAGTATTCACACAAACTAATGTGTCTGCAGCCTGTCTACCTGCAATGTCTTTTTTGAAGAGTTACTTGTCCAGAGAGGCAGAATAATGCAATGAAAAGCATGGAGCCACAGGGACGCAGTTTTTAAATCCCAACTCTGCAACTCACCTACTAAATGACCTTGGGCAAGCTTCTGGGCCCTTCTGGATCTCAGTGTCCCCAACTGTAATAAGCATCCTGGAGAGCTTTGGGGAATCCTAGCAGTGGCATATGTTAAATGCCTTACAGGTGACAGGCACTCTGAAAACAGAGTCAATAATTATCTTGAGCTTCTTAAGGACCCATCTCCTTCAGATCTATCTCTGACCCCAATTCTACCGGTTGCCCCGACAAGTAAAGATATTTCTAGCAAAATCCAAGAGAATTGTCTGTATGTTCTGAATCCTGCTGGTAGAATAGATGAAGGGGTTTCCTTTCATTTCTAAATGAGGAAATTCTTATCCAGACACCTTTACATACAGTGTTATTAGGAAGGTACCTAATCCCACAGGGCCTGTCATTTTATAATGAGGAAATTTTAGAGGCATGAAAAACTCAACATTATATGAAACAAGATGGTTCCAGAAGAAAATTAAATAGCGTCTGAGCTGTGAGCCCTGGGTTGTGCTGAGCCGAAAGTGTAGAGGTTGTAGAAAGGGCTCTATGCAGTGCACAAAGCACAACTGAAGGAGCTAAATGGGACTACTGGCAGCATTTGCTCAACTCTAAGGAAACAGGAGGGCTCTTTTCATCCTAATATATTCAAATAGATCCTGAAGAGGGCCTGGAAACAGCAGAGTGTTCTGCAATATTTAAAGGATGCTGCTGAGATTCACAGTCCTAAAATTAGACCTGCAGGCTGTTTCCTGCACTTCAGGCTAAGCTTCCTTTCCATGCCCAGGATTATCTTTCTAGAAATTAAGGTTCTGGTTCATTTAACCATCTACTCTGTTTACAATATAAAAAGGCCCACAAGAAGCCTGGGCTCTCCTGCCTTGCTCACAGACTTACCCAGCAGGACTACACCTGAGTTCTGTGACATGAGGGGGCTGACAGGGAAACCAGCTGGGCCCACAATAGTGTCTTATGACTCAAGGACTGTATGAGGCAAAGGTGGACCCTGTGTGCCTTGCTACTCCACTTGCATGGTGAGCATCTCAAAAATGGTAGATTAGGTCTAAGATCCTACCTTTTTCTGAGTTTTAAAGTTTCAGGACCTTGAAACAGTAATGTCTCCAAGTCCACTGTACTCATTTAGAAACTACATATTTACTTTTTAAAAAGTATCAAAATAACAACTTTGACTTTTGATGTTAAATTACATCAATAACCTTGGAGGTGGGGGAAGTAATACAAACCAAAAATGCATTTAGCAAATGCATTAAAAACATTTACACACACACACATATATCTATATATGCAGTTGCCCCCCATGAATGGCCTTCATGAAATCATTGGCACCATTAGCCAAACCTCCATAGGGAATACGAGGCAATGCTCTGCATTATCACATGACATCTAGCCAAAACCCAGCTGGTTGTTAATGAAGAATACTCCCCCCCCAGGCAAAGTCTAACTTTATGTGATCCAGACCTCTTTGCGACATCTGTTTCTGTCACCAAAGGACTATAGCGATTTCTGTCTAGAGAGAGGCTTGTGTAGACCAGGGCTGCAACCTAAACCTCTCTGATAATTGAGCGTTTTCCTTACAACTTCTGAACCTGAATAGACCTCTGTCATTTAGAGGTACAGTTTTTCTCTCTTGATTTTGAAATCAATTATTGTGAATAATTTTAGTCACCGTTTATTTAATCATACTAAAGTAGTAATGATTTAATATTTATAGAAGTAGCCAAGGAAAACTTCCATCTCTCCTACNTTCGGCTCAGGGCGTGATCCCGGCGTTTCGGGATCGAGTCCCACATCAGGCTCCTCCGCTATGAGCCTGCTTCTTCCTCTCCTACTCCCCTGCTGTGTTCCCTCTCTCGCTGGCTGTCTATCTCTGTCACATAAATAAAAAATAAAATCTTTAAAAAAAAAAAAAAAGAAGTAGCCAAGGAAAACTTCCATCTCTCCTACCTGACATTAATTGAAACTACCCTGCATAATTGAAAATTAGAGTCTGGGAAACTGAAAGAAAAGGAAAACCAAACCAAACCCTGGCATGGGCGTGAGGAAGGCTATGAAAATCTACCCCCCAGGAAAGCCAGCATTGTCCCTTTTCATTGTTAGCAGACGTACTGATGAGTGAATATATTTATTTTTTTTCAATAACGCAACCTGGAAGCATGTTTTCAGGTTAAATGGTCCCTACCCTGAACAAGTAATTATTTAATCATGCTAAAGTATATATATGTGTGTGTGTGTATAAAATATCCAGAAATAGTATATAGATACAGATACATATATATACATATACCTATATATAAAATATCCAGAAATATATAATAGCCAGAAAAAGGGACAAGTGTGTGCTGGCATTTCGAACACCTCTTCATTTTAGCTCTTACATTCTCTGTTGGCAGCATCATAATTCCTGCGGTAGCAACTATGACAGCCAAACAAAGGATTAAGGCTGTTTGTGGAAAAGCAGCAGCAGTTGAATTCATAAGCAAGAAAAATTCAATATACTTGTAAATGCCTCTCACAATAGAAAACAAGGGAGATAAAACTCCGAGAAACAGAACTATTTATTTCTCGAAGATTACTTGAATTCTAAAAGTAGTGAAGCCTTTTTATTTGCTCTTTGCAAGATGCCATCTTGGATTTTGACCACATACAGAACAATCCTTTGTGGTGTTCATTTTAAATGTATGTTTGAATATTAAACTAAATTATAAAAATATTATAAAACATTATTAAAATAAATTGAAAATAAATTTTTAAAGACGGCAAAGAAATTATTACACTCTCCTAACACAATATTTTTATTTTTGTTTGCTCCTTTCCAGTCATTTTTATGTTTCATGCTAATTTTTCATATAGATACAAACATAGAACAGGTGAATTCTTCAAACTATGTTATGTGAGAGATCTTTATTTTGTTCAGATTTCCAAGGAGATTTTGCAAATATTGTGAATAGCTGCATATTATTATGTAGAATTAATGTGATTGTCATTCTTAATTATTATTTAGTATTGGAAGTTTAATTTCTTTCCAGTTTCTTATTATTAGAGACAATACTACAATAAATATCTTCATACAAATAGTTTTTTTCTTCTGCTGAATTATTTTCTTCAGATAAATTTCCAAGGAAGTGAGGTTGATGGACCAAATGGCATAATATTTTTGTGCTCAACTTATAGAGACATACTANTATTGGAAGTTTAATTTCTTTCCAGTTTCTTATTATTAGAGACAATACTACAATAAATATCTTCATACAAATCATTTTTTTCTTCTGCTGAATTATTTTCTTCAGATAAATTTCCAAGGAAGTGAGGTTGATGCACCAAATGGCATAATATTTTTGTGCTCAACTTATAGAGACATACTACTTTCTTAAAAGGTTGTTCCCATTTACCTTGTCATCAGCCACATGCGTGTTTAAGGTGTTCATTTTCCAAATTTGTGTGTGTGAGGTGCCCATTTCTAAATTTTTCTGGTAGTTTGGAGTGCATACGGGCAAAGAGGAGGAAGAAGGTACAGAATAGGGAAGAAGGGAGGTACATGAAAGAATAATAATCAGTGGTCAAGAGATGATGGTTGAATGAATGAATGGATAATTGCACTATTCAAATGCTCAACTCCTTGCCTGGAAGAAAAGGTAGCCTAGAATAAAGCATTTGTCTAGCACAGTGAGTGGTTACATTTTCTTCCAAAGGTTGGCTCAATAATAGAGCAAACATTGGCTTCCTATGAGCTTTAAAGTAGAAATAAGATGCTCTTTTCAATATGATTTTTTTCTTATAATTGACCACGAACTGCCTTAATACCACTATCATAGGACAATACACTTTATCATCATTTCTAATCTTTAACTAAACCCATTTCTAAGGCAATTACCTGTCTACTATTGATTGGCCATCTGTTTCCCCAGTAATTACATGAGCATATCACTTAGCAACAGGATGCATTTTTCTTCCATTTTTCCATAGAACAACATGGTTATGGTTTTAAAGCAAGAAAATACTGAAGTCTTCTTTTATTGCAAATAAATGTATAGTCACATGTTCTGTGCACAACTGTGTGAACGGATGTGGCTGTGTGCTCCTTTTATCCCTGGTTTCTGTAGTTAACAAGGGGAAAAATATATTTGCCTGGATATCTCATAATTACCAACAATAGCCACTACAGTGACTATTGGAGACTTACTATTTATCAGACAGAGCAATTTGCAAAAACTTTACATACATTACTTCACTTAATCCTTAGAACAATCTGATAAGCTAGGTACTTTTATACCTAACCAAGTGGTTTTATCCTATTTACAGATAAAGAAATTGAGGCTTAGAGGAATTAATTTTCCCTAAGGTCATAGAGTAAGTGACAGAATTAGAATTCTAAGCCAAAATTACCCACTCCAAAGCTCATGTTCTTAACTACTGCGTCCTTAGAGCTGATCACAAAATTAGTTCATTTACCACTTGGGCATCTTGGTACTTTCAGACCAATTTCATATAGATTAACAATGAAGGGAGATTTAAGAGTGCCTCTGGCTCTCTCTTTAGACTGGGCCAGATGTTTCTTTGTTCTCTTGCCAGTACCTGGATCAGTGCTCACAGTTCAGTGCAGGTCCTGTGGACACTGCTTTGCGTACTGAGAAATTCCCAGATCCTAGCAGAGATAGCAAATGTCCTTGTGCAGGGAGTTTCATGTCCTTATTCAGAGTAAAGTTAAGTATACTTAGTAAAATAGTTATTAAGTGTCTGTACACAAACTGACATTTTCACTTGCCTGTTTCATGCTACCCAGCTTCACTTGGGTGATCAATAAGCATTTCAAACTCAAAAGATCCCAAACTAAACTCAATTCTTTTTTTTTTCTTTCTGACCTTCTCCATACCCCCAAACTGTCCCTGGTCCAAGGTCCCCTGCTTCTGTGAATGGCACTACCAGAGATGGGTTTGCTCAGTAGAGCCTAGTGAATACAGTTCATCCGTGATTCCTCTCTCACTCCACTCACAGCTCCAATTCCATTACCAAGCCAGTTTACCAGTCCCATCCTTCCACTTACCTCCATCCCCAGGCTACGAATATGTGTTTTTTTAATATTATTTTATTTTACTTTTTTACAGTGTTATATTAGTTTCAGATGTACAGTACAGTGATTCAACAATTCCATACATTATCCAGAGCTCATCACAAGTGCCCTCCTTATTCCTCATAACCTATTTAACTCATCCCCCCACCTCCCTTCCCTCTGGTAACCATCAGTTTGTTCTCTATAATTAACCAATATGTCTTGCTGTAGTTATTACAAAAGTCCCCAAACTGATATGTACCCACTCTTGCCCTAGGCTATCTAGTCATTTCACTGAAACTGGAGGAATCTTTCTAAAACACATGTCTGGTCTTTTTACTCCCCTAATGAATAGCATATGATTCCACACTGTCCTTAGAATGAACTTTGAATTTCTCTCTAGGGTTCACATAGTCCTTCATGGCTGATTTCTGCATCACTCTCCAGCCTCACCTCTGGAGATGAATGAGTCCCCCCATTCCAGCCACACCAACTCACTTCTAAGTCCTGAATATATTCTCTCACTTCCAGGCCGTTGCACTGACTGTTCCTCAAGCCTCCTTTGTCCAACCACAAATTCTTTCTAGGTCCAACTCAGTCCTATCCATTCCAGCATTCAATGCTGAAATTACTTCTTCCAGAAAGCTTTCCTGAACACTCTGAGTCAGAATAAATGCCCCTCCCAGGAGCCCCCGTAACAGCTTAGACTTCCTCCATTGTTGCATCTGTTACACTATTTTGCAGTCATTCACTTACTTGCCACGTTCCCACTTTCGCTGTAGTGAAAGGCAGTCTATCTTGGTCATAACAATATCTCTAGGACCTGGGACACATAGTAGATGGAAGCTCCATTTCTTGGATGATTGACTAATTAGCTAAATAAATAGTAATGATAAGAAATCAGGGGCTGAAAACTAGTATAACTGGATATGGACATTTTTTTCTTGGCTTCATATTATGAACTTTTTGGTTTCCTTTCTTCATCTTGACTAGATCATCTGGGCAAGAATTTGCAAGTAGTTCTTTGATCTGGCAATGAGGAGAGGTGTTAACAGAAAGTGTGGGTAGGGCCTAAGAAGGAAAAACATTAATGACTTCTACCAATACATACCCCAAATACATGCTTTATCAGCCCTCAATTTCCAACTGGTTAAGAAAAAGATTATGAATGATAGATAGGCAAAGCTGCTGATGCAAATTTCTATCCAGAAATTCTTGACTTTTTTTTTTTTTAAAGATTTTATTTATTTATTCGACAGAGATAGAGACAGCCAGCTAGAGAGGGAACACAAGCAGGGGTAGAGGGAGAGGAAGAAGCAGGCTCATAGCAGAGGAGCCTGATGTGGGGCTCGATCCCACAACGCCGGGATCACGCCCTGAGCCGAAGGCAGACGCTTAACCGCTGTGCCACCCAGGCGCCCCGAAATTCTTGACTTCTGTGTATAAACTAACAGCAGGATGGTTTCCCACGTTGGTCTTGCGTTAGTGATGAGAGGCTGTGGTGTGAAAGATCTCTCTCACCAGCTGTTTGGACTTAGGAAATTCACTCCAACAAGGCATTTAGGTCTCAGTCTCCTCATCTGTAAAATGGGTGATTGTACTGTCCTACCTCAAGTTGGTCTCCATGAAGTCTGCTATTGCTGGTTTCTTTGAAATCCTTCTTCTTAAGTGCCTTGAACTTTCACAGCCTATTGTTTTCATAACTGCTATTATCCTTTACCTGGAATATACTTTTTTAGACTTCTTATAAGGTAGCTCCTAGTCTGTCCAAGGACTCAATTATCATATACTCCAGAAAACCTCGTATGATCTCTCTAGCCAAGATTAAGTGCCAGTTTCCTCAGCTCCATTTGTCATGGAACACTGACAACATTGTCATGCTGCTCTATATTCTTGGTTTACTTCCATGAGTCTCTGAGTTGACTGCAAGGTTAACATCAATAGTAAAGATAATGGTGAGCACTCGTGGGTGCTTACTATGTGCCAAGTACTCTGCCAAACTCTTTCCATGCACTTTAATCATATAGACCTATTAATCTCCTCTTTATACATGAGCAAATCAAGGTTTAGAGATGTTAACATCTAAGTAAGTGACAAAAACTGGGTTTCAAACACCATCCATTCAATTTTAGAATCCAAATTCTTAACCATTATGTTATATTAACTCTTCTTGAGGGAAAAGTCTGTCCTATTTATCTGTGTACTTTCAATACATGTCTAGCACACAGTAGGAATTAAGTAAATGTTAGGGAATTGGGCAAGCAGTTGAATGAATGAGCAAGTGAATTAATGAATATGGCAAAGAAGCAATAATAAAATAGTAAAAAGAATAACAACAATATCAATTGTATATTGAATAATGAAATAATATCAAATATCAAATAATAATATCAAAATGTCAAATAATATCAAATCTTATATACATATTATTGCCATGGTTTCTGGTCTTTAATTCTTACTTGCTGAAAAGGTGACTAAAAGTTTACTACATTTTTTTTTAAAGATTTTATTTATTTATTTGACAGAGAGAGACAGCCAGCGAAAGAGGGAACACAAGCAGGGGGAGTGGGAGAGGAAGAAGCAGGCTCCCAGCAGAGGAGCCTGATGTGGGGCTCGATCCCATAATGCCAGGATCATGCCCTGAGCCGAAGGCAGAAGCTTAATGACTGAGCCACCCAGGCGCCCCCTAAAAGTTTACTACATTTTTATAACAGAATTTCCAAGATCTCTCTCCTTCTTTTAACTGAGGTAAAATGTTTGACATAGTACCCAACATACAGTTTGTGCTAATCAAATGTTAATTTTACTGAGCAAATGCCCCAAACGATCTTTCCTGTAGTATGCCAACTATCGACCAAAGGGGCACCATATACATTTTCTAAGTCCTCGGGAAGATTCTTACTTTGGTTACATGTCTAAGATGTTGGCTCAAAAGATAATCTATCACAGAGAGATGACTAGCATAGCCCTTGCCTTCAGGCAGAACACAGACAAACTTAAGTAAAGTAGTGTGCTTTGCTTTTTATGTATTCCAATCCCTAAGTTTTTCCCACTAGGAAAAGAAGGAAATGGAACAGGAAGAGGAGAAAGAGGAAGAAGGGGAGGAAGAGAAAAAAGATAAGGAGAAAGAAGTGAAGAAAGAGGAAGAAAAGAAACAGGAAGAGAAAGAAATAGAGCAAGATAAACAGGAGAAAGAAGAGTTGGAGGAAGAGAAGGAAGGAGAAGAGCAAGATAAGAAGGAAGAGCAGGAGCAGTTGAAAGAGGAGGCAAGTCTCCCCAGATGATACCTTCCCTTACTTTAGAAGTCCTACGGACTGTGAGAGAAGCCCTAGCCTAAATGCAGGAGGACAGGGACCAACTTGGCCTCTTGTTGCCTCAGAGACCCCAAGAACATTATCTTTGTGAAGATAAAACAGGGGAATTGGACTAAAAATTTCTAAGATTTCTTCCCGGTCTAAAATATTAGTAAGTCTACAAAAAGCCCTGTTTTCAATTCTTCTAAGTTCTGACTGAAGAATGTATATTATAGATGATTTCAGTGCTTTTTNGCCAAACAAAGGATTAAGGCTGTTTGTGGAAAAGCAGCAGCAGTTGAATTCATAAGCAAGAAAAATTCAATATACTTGTAAATGCCTCTCACAATAGAAAACAAGGGAGATAAAACTCCGAGAAACAGAACTATTTATTTCTCGAAGATTACTTGAATTCTAAAAGTAGTGAAGCCTTTTTATTTGCTCTTTGCAAGATGCCATCTTGGATTTTGACCACATACAGAACAATCCTTTGTGGTGTTCATTTTAAATGTATGTTTGAATATTAAACTAAATTATAAAAATATTATAAAACATTATTAAAATAAATTGAAAATAAATTTTTAAAGACGGCAAAGAAATTATTACACTCTCCTAACACAATATTTTTATTTTTGTTTGCTCCTTTCCAGTCATTTTTATGTTTCATGCTAATTTTTCATATAGATACAAACATAGAACAGGTGAATTCTTCAAACTATGTTATGTGAGAGATCTTTATTTTGTTCAGATTTCCAAGGAGATTTTGCAAATATTGTGAATAGCTGCATATTATTATGTAGAATTAATGTGATTGTCATTCTTAATTATTATTTAGTATTGGAAGTTTAATTTCTTTCCAGTTTCTTATTATTAGAGACAATACTACAATAAATATCTTCATACAAATCATTTTTTTCTTCTGCTGAATTATTTTCTTCAGATAAATTTCCAAGGAAGTGAGGTTGATGCACCAAATGGCATAATATTTTTGTGCTCAACTTATAGAGACATACTACTTTCTTAAAAGGTTGTTCCCATTTACCTTGTCATCAGCCACATGCGTGTTTAAGGTGTTCATTTTCCAAATTTGTGTGTGTGAGGTGCCCATTTCTAAATTTTTCTGGTAGTTTGGAGTGCATACAGGCAAAGAGGAGGAAGAAGGTACAGAATAGGGAAGAAGGGAGGTACATGAAAGAATAATAATCAGTGGTCAAGAGATGATGGTTGAATGAATGAATGGATAATTGCACTATTCAAATGCTCAACTCCTTGCCTGGAAGAAAAGGTAGCCTAGAATAAAGCATTTGTCTAGCACAGTGAGTGGTTACATTTTCTTCCAAAGGTTGGCTCAATAATAGAGCAAACATTGGCTTCCAATGAGCTTTAAAGTAGAAATAAGATGCTCTTTTCAATATGTTTTTTTTCTTATAATTGACCACGAACTGCCTTAATACCACTATCATAGGACAATACACTTTATCATCATTTCTAATCTTTAACTAAACTCATTTCTAAGGCAATTACCTGTCTACTATTGATTGGCCATCTGTTTCCCCAGTAATTACATGAGCATATCACTTAGCAACAGGATGCATTTTTCTTCCATTTTTCCATAGAACAACATGGTTATGGTTTTAAAGCAAGAAAATACTGAAGTCTTCTTTTATTGCAAATAAATGTATAGTCACATGTTCTGTGCACAACTGTGTGAACGGATGTGGCTGTGTGCTCCTTTTATCCCTGGTTTCTGTAGTTAACAAGGGGAAAAATATATTTGCCTGGATATCTCATAATTACCAACAATAGCCACTACAGTGACTATTGGAGACTTACTATTTATCAGACAGAGCAATTTGCAAAAACTTTACATACATTACTTCACTTAATCCTTAGAACAATCTGATAAGCTAGGTACTTTTATACCTAACCAAGTGGTTTTATCCTATTTACAGATAAAGAAATTGAGGCTTAGAGGAATTAATTTTCCCTAAGGTCATAGAGTAAGTGACAGAATTAGGATTCTAAGCCAAAATTACCCACTCCAAAGCTCATGTTCTTAACTACTGCGTCCTTAGAGCTGATCACAAAATTTGTTCATTTACCACTTGGGCATCTTGGTACTTTCAGACCAATTTCATATAGATTAACAATGAAGGGAGATTTAAGAGTGCCTCTGGCTCTCTCTTTAGACTGGGCCAGATGTTTCTTTGTTCTCTTGCCAGTACCTGGATCAGTGCTCACAGTTCAGTGCAGGGCCTGTGGACACTGCTTTGGGTACTGAGAAATTCCCAGATCCTAGCAGAGATAGCAAATGTCCTTGTGCAGGGAGTTTCATGTCCTTATTCAGAGTAAAGTTAAGTATACTTAGTAAAATAGTTATTAAGTGTCTGTACACAAACTGACATTTTCACTTGCCTGTTTCATGCTACCCAGCTTCACTTGGGTGATCAATAAGCATTTCAAACTCAAAAGATCCCAAACTAAACTCAATTCTTTTTTTTTTCTTTCTGACCTTCTCCATACCCCCAAACTGTCCCTGGTCCAAGGTCCCCTGCTTCTGTGAATGGCACTACCAGAGATGGGTTTGCTCAGTAGAGCCTAGTGAATACAGTTCATCCGTGATTCCTCTCTCACTCCACTCACAGCTCCAATTCCATTACCAAGCCAGTTTACCAGTCCCATCCTTCCACTTACCTCCATCCCCAGGCTACGAATATGTGTTTTTTTAATATTATTTTATTTTACTTTTTTACAGTGTTATATTAGTTTCAGATGTACAGTACAGTGATTCAACAATTCCATACATTATCCAGAGCTTATCACAAGTGCCCTCCTTATTCCTCGTAACCTATTTAACTCATCCCCCCACCTCCCTCCGCTCTGGTAACCATCAGTTTGTTCTCTATAATTAACCAATATGTCTTGCTGTAGTTATTACAGAAGTCCCCAAATTGATATGTACCCACTCTTGCCCCAGGCTATCTAGTCATTTCACTGAAACTGGGGGAATCTTTCTAAAACACATGTCTGGTCTTTTTACTCCCCTAATGAATAGCATATGATTCCACACTGTCCTTAGAATGAACTTTGAATTTCTCTCTAGGGTTCACATAGTCCTTCATGGCTGATTTCTGCATCACTCTCCAGCCTCACCTCTGGAGATGAATGAGTCCCCCCCATTCCAGCCACACCAACTCACTTCTAAGTCCTGAATATATTCTCTCACTTCCAGGCCAGATTCTTCGTAGCTTTTTTCCATTAGCATAAATGTAGACTGCCTTATCAGGTCAGACATTTATCAAAGTAGGCTTTCCAATCATTATTCCTTTGTGTGTGTGTGTGTGTGTGTGTGTGTGTGTGTGTGTGTGTACGGAAAAGGCCAGATTTAGTGAAGAATGTTAGTGGGTCATGTGAGTTGAATATTAACAGTCACTGGAAACCCAATCAACAGTATTTAGTGTGTACTTACTATGGGTGAGACACTGAACTTGCTATTTTAACAGCCGTCTTTATGCTCTCTACATTGAGCATAGTGAGGAAACAAGTCATGGAATCCTGATTCAGCCATGAAGATCCTGAAGTTATCATCAAACTTGTAGGAAGATATTGTTACAAACTCATGGACGACTTTTTCTTGTCATTGAGATTTTGTACTAAATGAAAGAGGTCTTTCAGACTTGGATTTTTGTCATATGTCACTCTTATGCATACAAAAAAAAAGAGAGAGAGAGAGAACGTAAGTGAAAGAAATTGGTTAAGAAATTTCTAAGGCAACCACATCACAATTGTCACTGGCTCTCAGCAATTTTAAGACCATTCTGATTTCAAAGATGCTAAAACACGAAAAAAAAGGATAAACAAAAATGAATAGCATGCCTTCACGTACACATCACCTTGCTTAAGAAACAGAACAAGTCCCAGCATCATTAAAGCTCCTTGTATACACCTCCCTTGTCACACTTTCCTCCTCTCCATATATATGTACATATATTGTCAAGTCATATTTTTCAACACAGTTTGGCTCTAAGAAGTCCTACCAAGCTCTGTTTAGGCCAGCATTGTCATCCCAGCTTATCTGGCCATGGGAAATGTGTTCAAAGTAGCATTTATTAATTTCTGAGGAAATACTGTTCTGAGGAATTCACCTGGGAAACACTGGCATGTCAAATGTGGAAAGAATTGCTGAGAGGAAAGGGTGGATAGGCAGATTGAGACCAGATTGTACAAGAGCCTGAATGACACATGAGGGAATTTGGATTTTATCCTGTTGATGTCAGAGCCATCTGGTCTCTTTTAAAGGACATGGCATGATCTGACCTGTACTTCAGGAGAGTTCCTCTGACACCAGGAAGATGGATTAATGTGGAGGGAGACTGAAGGTAGGAAAACTAATTAGAAGACAAATAATCGTAGCCTTGTGAAAGGTGATAAGGGTATGAGCTAGGCCAGAGGCAGCAGTTAGAAATGATATAAATGAGTGGAGGAACGACAGCTATAGTTACCGAAAGTGGTGAAGATCAGGGGTGAGGAGATGAACGCTTAAGAGACAATTCAGAGGATTTGACCTTAGGTGACAAAAAAATAAGTGGTACCTTTAGGGAAAAAAAAGGGGGGGGGAAGTCAGGAAGAAAAACTTCTAAATTTTTTAGGAAAAAAATATTGTTTACTTTGGACATAGAATAAGATACAATCATCCAATCATTCAATAACTTTAAGTATCAAGCATCACGGCTGACTAAGATGTCCCTTGTTTGTATCTCCCCTAGCAACAACAATTTGGTATCCACTCACAGACAAAAGTGCCTCCATGGGAGCTGTGGAATCCAGCACCATATGCCAATGCACCGAAGAGGAATCTTATCCATCCATGCATCAGATAATAAGCATAGACACTCAGCCCTGGCTGTGGACCCTGCAATGGCCCATGAACCAGCTCCAGCCCTTCTCAGTTGTGTCTAGAGACACTGGACAACACTGTCTTAGACAAGAGAGCCTCTGTGGAAGTTCCGATTTCTGGCAGAGAAGTCCCAGCATACCAATGGAGCAAAATTATATGAGCTTGGACACACTGGAGAGAGTGGTTTATAAAAACAAGAGGTGACCACTACTTAAAATGTGAAGGCTGCAGTGTAAGACGTCAAGGAAAATGGTGGTGATGGTTACACAACAATATGAAAGTACTTAATACCACTGAATTGTACACCACAAATAGTTAAGTAGCAAATTTTATATGTGTTTCACATCAATTAAAGAAATTGGAAAAAAAACAAATGTATGCCTGTTTCCTCCCTCCACCTTCCTTTCGCTCCCTCCCTCCCCTCCCTTCCCTTTCTGTCCCCTCTTCCTCCCTCCCTCCTTTCCTTCCTTGTGGGAACCAAGCAAAAAGATAACCAAGCCTGGGATCCTTCTAAGCACAGAACTCTGCAATTGCACAGGTGGTACAACTACGAAGCTAACCTTGCCAGCACCCTTTCAGAATATCTCCTCACAAAATATTTTATCAATTAGAGGAAAGAAAAAAAGTAAATTTACCTTGGAGAAACTAGGCAGCTGACACCATCTTAACCACACAATTTAAGTTAATACCACAGGTAATAAGATAAATTGACACTGTGTGCCACCTGATAGGACATGATGAGAAGAACACAGGACCACTTCTATGGTATTTCAGTCAAAGACACAAAACTTGAGTCTAGTTATGAGAAAACATTGGACAAACCTAAACTGAGGGAAGCCTATAAGATGGCCTTGTATATTTAAAAGGACAAGGCCGTGACAGTGAAAGAAAATTGAGGAACTGCTTCCATTTTGAAGGAGACTCAGGAGACATAATATGGGTACAGCCTGTGATCCTGCATTGGCATGCTTTACCATAAAGGATGTTACTGAGATGATAGATGAAACCTGATCGAGTCCCCAGTCAAAAAGAATGTGGAAATTATTTTGTTCCATTCTTTAGGTAAAACTTTTCTATAAATTTGGAATTATTTCAAAAGAAAAAGAAAAAAGGAAATTTACCATGACAAAATTAAACAAACCAACCAACAAATAAATAAGTAAGTACTCCTGTCTTAGTTTGGGTTTCCCAAAAAGCAGAACCGGTGCAGTTAGCTGGGTGCAGTATTCATCTGGGAGGTGATGCCAGATGGCTATTATGAAAAACACAAGAGATAACAAGTGTTAGTGAGGATGTGGAGAAAAGGAACCCTTGTGCACTGTTTGTTGGTGGGACTATAAGTTGGTGCAGCCACTATGGAAACAGTATAGAGGTTCCTTAAATAATTAAAAATAGAATTAACATATTACATAGCAATCCCACTTCCCATATTACATAGCAAAGGAAATGAAATCAGGATCTTGAAGAGATATCTGTATTCCCATGTTCATTGCAGCCCAGATATGGAAACTACTTACATGTCTGTATATGAATAGATAAAGCAAATGTGATATATGTGATATTTATACACAGTGGAATATTATTCAGCCATGAGAAAGAAGGAAATCATGTCATTTGCAACAACATGGATGAACTTAAGGCACTATGCTAAGTGAAGTAAGTCAGACAGACAAAGACAAATGCTATAGCATATCACTTACATAAAAAACCCAAATGCATAGAAACAGAGACTAGAATGGTGGTTACCAGGAGCTGGGAGCAGGGGAAGTGGGAGAGATGTTGGTCAAAGGGTACAAACCTCTAGTTATAAGATGAATAAGTTCTGGGGATGTAATATATATGATGGTGCTTATGGTTAACAGTACTGTAGTATACACTTGAAAGTTACTAAGAGAACAGATCTTAAATGTTCTCATTCCAAAAAAGAAATGGCAATTACGTTAGGTAATAGAGGTGCTAGCTAACGCTAGTGTGGTGGCCATTTTGCAATGTATGTGTTGCACATGTTGTACACTTTAAATTTACTTACTGTTATATTTCCATTATAGCTCAATAAAGCTGGAAGAAATAATTTAACATATCTACTAGATTCCAGGCAGTGTACTAGGTGCTGAGCAAACAATTATGAAAAAGACAAAGACCCTGTTGTAGAGTAAGGAATAAGAGGTAAAATTTACCACAAGTGATTTTAGAATGTTCAAGTTCGAACAATATTTTAGAAATAAGTAACTTTTTTTTTTTTACAAGATTTTATTTATTTAATTGAAAGAGAGAGACAGACATAGCAACAGCACAAGTGGGGAGGAGAGGGAGAAGCAGGCTCCTCACTGAGCATGGAGCCTGACACAGGGCTGCATCCCAGGACCCTGCGATCATGACCTGAGCCGAAGGCCACCTCTTAACCGACTGAGCCACCCAGGTGCCCCAGAAATAAGTATCTTTAGCAAAGTGATGAAAATGAGACTGATACTTAAAAAAACAATAGTGTTGGGTGCACACACAAATGTAAAATCAGTGAAGGAAAAGATAGGTCAATGTAATAAATATGGAGGTCCACAAGATACAACAGGAAGTAAATGTATCTGTTTCTTTGCTTAATTTGAACAGAGATGGGTAATTAGAAGATCAAATGAGATGATGAGTTTCTACTCTTGGGAGAAAACCAATTAGCAGTAGGATTATCACCAAGAAATGACAGTACAGAGGCCTAACAAAGGGACTTAGGATCCCAAATCACTCCCCACATCACAAAGGTAATATAAAGAAATAAACTCCCCTAGCAGGGTCCCAGGGAAAATGGCACTACCCTCCCTGGAGGTCAGAGCTGTAAGACCAGGGACAAAACGTAGAATACTTCCTTCAATTTGCATAAATATGCAAATCCAAGCAGGAGTGTTTAAGAATTTCTGGGGTACATAGGGTGATGTCCTGGAGTTAGCACGCACCAGTTCATGAGAGCCTATGGCTCAATTTTCAGGATTTTGCAATCCACAGTTTTTAAAAAAGCATATTACTAAACAATAAATTATATAAGCTTATAATTAAGTTTCATTTTTAAAAAAGGGAAATATGTTTAGTGACATCATGTCGGTAGCTTGGAATTGGTCAAGGTGGGAGAATTTATAACGTAGAAATTGGCAAATGCTACAAATCAGGTTTGGTTTCTTGTTTTGTTGTCTGTCTGGACTTAAAAAAGTAATAAAGTAGAGTGAGCTGGAGAAGTCAAGTAGTGAGCCCAAAGTTACAGCACGAGTACGAGTGAAGTTTTGATCCTGGGCAGTTTTTCTCCACACTCATGGAACTTAACCAGCTTTTATCCTGATAGAATCACACAGGCCTGAGATAGGATCAGCCTTATGTTTGAGTAAGCAAGGAGGCTCATTCTAATAGGACCCAAGAACCTCATTGTGTCCTATGAGTCTCCAAATGTAGCCCCGTGTTTACTCAACCACATTCACCTGTCTCCTACCTGTGTGTTCACCATTCTTTACCTGACTTGATATTCCCACCACCAGTGTTATACTGAGTAACTGCTGTTGTCTTACATTTAAAAAGTAGGGCAGACATTTTTTAGATGTGCTCCTAGCAGGGCAGGGGTCACTGGGCATGAGAGAGGGGGCGCAAATGCACCAATGCAGGGTTATAGGTCTTAGACGGTTGGATGAAGTGAGGCAGGCCCCTTCGGAGGAGTCACTGATGAAACTCTAGGCTGAGGCCCTCTGTTTTTAGCTGGATAGAACCTTCTACTAGCATGCAGAAGGTCCATATTCCTAATCTGGCTTCTGGAGCCCTGGCTTTTATATTCTCTCTTTGATTCTCTTTTAACTTTCCCCTAATTTTTGTCTTCCATCTAATTAACTTACTTATTTCCCCACCAACAAGGCAAGACTCTCCAAGGGCCAGCATATTCTTATATTTAAGATGTAACAACTATTAGTAAAAGTTCTGTCAATACATGTATAGGCTATCAATTACTATTTTGATGGCATCATTAGATTTTTTTAAATTCATTTGACTTGCTTGGATAATCATCTGATCAAATTTTTTGGTTGTTTTGATACCAGGTAGGTGTATTCAAATAATGTTATTCAATTATCTCTTATCTGCTTTTTTTTCCAGATTGAATTGTCCTGATATATTTAACTTCTATGCCTGGTAAGTATTTTCTGGTGTCTCACTAATTTTCCTTGCATTCCTGTGAAATTTCTCATAATATTCACATCCTTCATGTTTGGGACATAGAACTTTAGGCTGATGCAAAATTCCAATATAATACAAAGGCCAAAAATCAGGTATTTCCAAATACATGTACTCTGGGTATGTGTGTATGCAAGCGTGTATATATGTATGTTTATACAGATATATTTGACATTGTAGAAATAGAGCATCTGGTATTTTCATCCAGATGTTTGACATTATGTAGTTACTATAATCCAGCCAGCTGTGTGTTGTAGGTCACCTTTTTTTTTCTTTTTTGTTCATTGATAGGTTGTAACATGCAGATAACCAAAAGATTTGTTGCAATCAAGACGGAGTACATCTATCATTTCTCCTTGATCTACCATATTAGATTAGCTTAAAAGGATTTGGCTTTAAGTAGGACACATTAGTCATTACCCACTAAGTACCTTCTTGTCTTCAAGTTATTTGCAAATTGATTATATCAGGGTTTCTGCCAGTATTTTCTTAAGTATCCAAGTGAAGGTTACTTGTCTGTTCTGCTTGTTATATGACTCGTGACTTCATTTAGTCCTCTACTGGTGACAGATTTCCCTGTTAACACTTCAAGATAAAACCTTTAGGGAATCTGACACATGAATAAAAAGAATGCATTAAAACCAAGGTTGGTGGAGTTGTTGCTATTATTAGAGTTCTACATACGAAATTCTGCCAGTATTTCAAATGTATACTGAATGCTTAAAATTGCCATTGCCATTCTTAGTTGTGTATTTAATATCAGACTTAGCAAGCAAGATTGTGACAGATTCTCAGTTTACTACTTTTTACAACCACGAAACATGGTGGACTTTGCAGGTTAAGTGACCTTGACCTAGAAGGACCAAAAAGTGGAATAATACTAATAATTTCTAAAGTTTTTCACTTTACATATGGATTAAATTATATATAACAAAGTCAATGTCATTTCATGAGTGGTGTGATTGATACACAATAATGTGTTATCTCCTAAGATAAGTGTCTGCACTTATAAATTAAGTTAATTTTACATAGTAATATATCTGGAAGAAAGCATGGTATAAAAGGAATAGGAATGCACTTAGGCATCCCATAGACCTGGTTTTAGTTTCAGCTGGCCCACCTACAAGCTGTGTGACCTTCGACAAGTAACCTAAGCTATTGAAACCTCAGTTTCTTCATCAATAAGACAGGGTTGTATTACTTATCTCATCAATTTGTAATGAGCGTGAAGGATATAACATATTTAAGTTGACAATATCTGACACAATTGATAAGCATACATTAGAGTTCTAAAGAGTTACAGGTTTTCTGAAGAGGGATGAGAACTATGATGGGAAAATCTGCTAAACCATTTTGAACAATGGCTTGCTCATTTTCTTAGCACAGGGTCAATGTGATGGCATGTGAATCACCTTTATGTGATTTCTGGGACATAGTCATGTCCAGTTTGATGAAGTCAGATTAACATTGTATTATTAGTGTTATCAGATTGGGCAGAACTACCCTTATAGGATAGCTATACTACATACATGAGCTCCATTACTTTTAGACATGGATTGAACAGTATTCAGATCATGGGCACAAATAGAAANCACAAAAATAAACTCCAAATGGATGAAAGACCTCAATGTGAGACAGGAATCCATCAAAATTCTAGAGGAGAACATAGGCAACAACTTCTATGACATCGGCCAGAGCAACCTTTTTCACGACACATCTCCAAAGGCAAGAGAAATAAAAGATAAAATGAACTTATGGGACTTTATCAGGATAAAGAGCTTCTGCACAGCCAAGGAAACAGTCAAAAAAACTAAGAGACAGCCCACGGAATGGGAGAATATATTTGCAAAGGACACCACAGATAAAGGACTGGTATCCAAGATCTACAAAGAACTTCTCAAACTCAATACACGAGAAACAAATAAACAAATCATAAAATGGGCAGAAGATATGAACAGACACTTTTCCAATGAAGACATACAAATGGCTAACAGACACATGAAAAAATGTTCAAAATCATTAGCCATCAGGGAAATTCAAATCAAAACCACACTGAGATACCACCTTACGCCAGTTAGAATGGCAAAGATAGACAAGGCAAGAAACAACAATTGTTGGAGAGGATGTGGAGAAAGGGGATCCCTCCTACATTGTTGGTGGGAATGCAAGTTGGTACAGCCACTCTGGAAAACAGTGTGGAGGTCCCTTAAAAAGTTAAAAATTGAACTACCCTATGACCCAGCCATTGCACTACTGGGTGTTTACCCCAAAGATACAGACGTAGTAAAGAGAAGGGCCATATGCACCCCAATGTTCATAGCTGCATTGTCCACAATAGCCAAATCATGGAAGGAGCCGAGATGCCCTTCAACAGATGACTGGATTAAGAAGCTGTGGTCCATATATACAATGGAATATTACTCAGCTATCAGAAAGAACGAATTCTCAACATTTGCTGCAACATGGACGGCACTGGAGGAGATAATGCTAAGTGAAATAAGTCAAGCAGAGAAAGACAATTATCATATGATTTCTCTCATCTATGGAACATAAGAACTAGGATGATCGGTAGGGGAAGAAAGGGATAAAGAAAGGGGGGGTAATCAGAAGGGGGAATGAAACATGAGAGACTATGGACTCTGAGAAACAAACTGAGGGCTTCAGAGGGGAGCGGGTAGGGGAATGGGATAGGCTGGTGATGGGTAGTAAGGAGGGCACGTATTGCATGGTGCACTGGGTGTTACACGCAACTAATGAAGCATCAAACTTTACATCGGAAACCGGGGATGTACTGTACGGTGACTAACATAATATAATAAAAAAATCATTAAAGAAAAAAAAAGAAAAGAAAATGGGGCAGGTGAGAGCACTCTTTCTTTTTTATTTTTTTTTAAATGGAAGAAAATCCTTCACAGATGCCATCCAGATGTTACTCTTGCACCTCCTAGGCCAGAACTTACAAAAAACTAGTATCAGTTACAAGAGAGATAGAGAAGGCAAGTAAGTTAAATATGTTTTTAATCAATGTTGTGCCAAGCACTCTCTACTAGGAAGATAAAAAAGAAAGAAAATGAAAGCTCTTGCATAGGCAACCCACGGTGTCTGCAGGCTATTCTAAGGTGAAAAGAGATTAGGCTTTTAGTGTCCAGAACTAGACATTTTGACAAATATTGAGGTTTTCTTGTCAGTGTCTGCTAAAACTATACTTAGGTTTTAATAACTTCTAGTATTATTCTTCCCTTTCTCAAGAGTAGTATGCTTCAGCTAAACATCTTCTTTTTATTCTACCAAAATTATCTAGGAGATAGGTATTATTATAGTTAATATCCATCTATAGAGAAGAAAACTGGGGCAAAGAGGGGTAAAGAAACACAGCTAGCAAGTAATTAAATAATGATGCCTAGAAATAGTCCCAGGTCTCCTGATTCTGAGACCAATTTTTTTTTTCTGTGATGTCTTAAATGTTTATATTTTCATGTTATTTTCATATATTTATGCTATGCTTATATTTTCAAGTATGATATTAGAGAATAACATGATAAAGGATGATATATTATTTTAATTATATACAGTATGATACAGTTTTGTACTATAACATAGAGTAATAGTTAATCTCTGCCATATTTCAAACTATTATGGCCCAAGGTAGACTAATCAGCTTCATAGGAATTATTCACTACCGGTTTAACGGTAATTCTGTTCAGTAGGGCACTTTCTGTTCCAGGAGCTCAGCATCTTCCCAATACAGCCTGAGAGAAATAAAAAAGTTCGCTCTCACTCCAAGAGTAGAAGAGTTCAGGAAATGACCTGGGTATGAGGGCACCTAAGCAAAAGAAATGTGATTTGAAAAGCAAGAACTCTACATTCCTTGGACCTCTTTCCCTCCTTTTGTCCTCTAGTTTGCATCTGTCCATGGGGAGTAACAAAATCACCAGCAAATCAAAAGAACACATTGTACCAAGAGATAAGATGAGCCTTTAAAAGCCCACAAGGAGCTAAGATGTGCTTCACCCCTGGGGAAGAGACTGCATGGGCCATTTGAAAACTTTCTGAGATGGACTCTACACTCAAGATCAATGGATTTAATATCCGATAGCACCAGCCATGGTCCCCATGGTGAGCAAGGCTCTGGCTATAATTATAAGATTCGGCTGGATGTATTGCAGGGAGAAATTCTTTATGAACAAAACAGACTTGGCACTCTTATAAAGTTCATATCCAGCATATTTCTCAGTCATGGACAATTCAAAAGATGGTGCCTTTGAAGATAAAGTAGAAACCAGAGTAACTGGGTCATTTCATTCTGGGGTTTTCAAAAACTATTCTAAATCAGGCTAGGTTCTAAATAGTTCCTGGTATCTATAGCTATAATTCCGGACTGTGGCCGAGTATTTACTTGACCTCATTTTCCAACATAAAGAATTATCTATTAGACAAGTAAAAATAGATTTCCCCAAAGCAAGCACACTTTGATCAAGGCAGAACCCATTCAAGGGGAACCCTGTAGCAGAGCATCTAAAGAATGGGAGAGGTCAATGACAGAGTTTCCCCAAGATGTTATCATGTATTTTTAAAAAGAGTGCACCAAAAGAAGCGATAGAATGTCACGTTTCTGAGTCATAGGTTGTTTAGTATGCTTTGATCATGCAAATTATTGTGCATGCAAAAATCTGTCTCAGGATAGGCAGTTGAGTTTTTTGACTGAACTATATACACTCTGAAAATTCAAAGATTATATAAAGCCTACAGATTGGTGGCAAGCCCCAGAAATAGAGCAAATGGTTGATGTGGTTTTTTAAATTAAACTTTCTATTTTTGAAATAACTGTAGCTTCTTCTGCAATTGTAAGAAGTAAGAGAGAGATAGAGTACTCTTGATTCAGTTTCCTCCAATGGTAATATCTTGTCTACCTTTAGTACAATATCACAACCAACATATTAACAGTGATAGGATTCTTCAACCTTGTTCAGATTTTCCTAGTTTTATATGCACTCATATGTGTGTGCATGTGAGAGTATCTGTGTAGTTCCACAGAATTTTACATATGTAGAGGTTCGTGTATCCACCACTACAGTCAAGATACAAAACAATTCCATCGCCACAAGGGTTCATCGTGTTGCCCTTGATGTAGTTTTAATGACTTGTGAAGGAGAGGTAAGAACTATATCGTTATTTAGATTAAGCAGGAGAGGAGTACCTGGGTGGCTCAGTCGGTTGAGCGTCTGACTCTTGATTTCCGCTCAGGTCATGACCTCAGTGTCCTGAGATCGAGTCCCATGTCAGGCTCTGTGCTCAGTAAGGAGTCTGCTTGTCTCTCTCACTCTCCCTCTGCTCCTCCCCCAATTCACATGTGTTCTTTCTTCCTCTCTCAAATAAATAAAACTCTTTTAAAAAGTCGATCAATCAATTAATTAAGTGGGAGAAACAAACTAACAAAAACAATGCATTTTAACATGTACATTTCTAAGTTCCTTTCAATTTCTATTATATTCATATTTCCCCCTGAATTATTTAAAAATATAATTAATCTGACCTTGCATAGTTTTGATATTTTTATATAGTCATTTTAAGATATATATTTAGTTGTTAATCGCTGATTTCCACTATAAAATATATGACCTATCAATTACATGCCTGGGTATTCATCATAGAGAAATGAAAAGTTATGTTCTCCCCAAAACCTCTACATGAACATTCATAGTAGCTTTATTTTTAAGAGCCAAGAACTAGAAATAACCCAAATGTCCTTCAGGGGGTGAATGGATAAACAAACTGTGGTACATCTATAAAATGGAATACTAGTCAGCAACAAACAGGAATGAACATTGATACACACAACTTGAATGGATCAGCGGTATGCTGAGCGAAAAAAAAGCCATCTTGTATGATCCCATTTATAAAACAGTTCCAAGATAACAAAATTTTTGTAATGGAAAATAGATAAGTGTTGCCAGAAGTTAGGATTGGAAAGAGGTATGACTATAAAGGAAGAGCACAATGGTTTCTTTATGGGGACAAAACAGGCATGTGTTCTGATTATGGTGGAGATCACAGACATCTACACATGTAATAAAATTTCACACAACGATATATCCCCCCCAAAATGTTTACATGTATAAAATGGGTGAAATCTGAATTAGGTGTGCAGTTTAGTTCATGGTACTCTACCCGCGTCAATGATTTGATTTTAATAATGCCCTATGGTTATCTAAGATCTTGTCATTGGGGGAAGCTGCCAGGGAGGATACACAGGATCTCTCTGTGCTAATTTTGCAATTTCTTGTGAGCCTAAATTTTTTTCAAAATAAAAAATGAAAATAAAAAATTAGCTTCCCAAATTTACAGAGAAGTAAATTAAGATTCAAACAGGCTAAATAAACTGCCCTTATAAAGAAGCCCTCAAGTTGGAAGGGCCAAACTGGAATTTAAACAGCGGGGCTTCTGACTCATGTGACTATTGAAATTTAAATTGATTTTATTTTTTAAAATAGGTTTGTAAATTATGTTTTTAAAGATTTTATTTTTAACTAATCTCTACATCCCACAGTGGGGCCCGAACGCAGGACCCTGAGATCAAGAGTCGCATGTTCCACCAACTGAACCACCAGGCACCCATAAATTGATTTTAAATAAAATTAAAAATTCAATTCCCCAGTTGCTCTAGCCATATTCAGGGACTCAATATCTACATGTAGCTAATGGCTACCATATCAGACAGTGCAGATAGAGAACACTTCTGTCACCTCAGAAAGTTCTAATGCACAGTGTTACCTAAAGTAATACACAGTGACTCACTAATTTGTCTTCCTTGACTTTTTTCTACCTCTCTCACACAATCAATCATGTTATTTTAAGAGGTTCAGCACTCCATGTCTCAAATGGGCCCCTGACATCTGAAATGAGGATAGCAGCATTGAGTTATTTTCAGCACAATTATGCAGAATCCAACTATAGTAGAATCCTGATGACTTTTATATAAACATATCAAACTTTATGATTATGCCATTAACACCATGTTATGTTTAATATGGTTAAGAAGTGCAATAGGCAGGAGTACCTTTTAGGAGCACCTCCCAAAATATCTACACCCTTATCCCCAAAACTTGTGAATATTAAATTCCATGGAAAAGGAGTAATAAGAAAGTAGCAGATAGAATTAAAGTTTGCTGACCAGCTGACATTGGATGAGTAAATTATATTGGATTATCTAGGTGAGCCCAATGGACTCAGAAGTTCCTTAAAAATGGAAGGACGGAGAAGAGTCAGGGTCAGAGTGATGCAGAGGAAGAAAGATTTGACAGGCTATTGGTGGCTCTGAAAATGGAAGGGAACATGTGCCCAGGAAATGCAGGCAACCTCTAAAAGCTAGAAAAGGCAAGAAAACCCAATTCTTCTATAGAGCCTCCAAAGAGGAATGCAGCCCTGCCAACACCTTGAATCTAACCTGCTCAGAGTGATTTTGGATTGATAACTTCCAGAACTGTAAGATGATACATTTGTGCTGTTTTTTAAGCCACTAAGTTTGTCGTAATTTAGTACAACAGCACTAGGAACCTAATATAGAAGTTTTCTAAAATTCAATATTAATGGATGTAACTCTTGCTTAGTTATTTAATTCTTTTTGTTGTTGTTGTTGTTGTTGTTGTTGTGGAGAAGCAGATTTTAAAAGAATTAGTGGTACTTTAAGTCTCAGGAGTTCTTGTATGAAAACACAGAGGCTTCAGATTGGCCCCTTGGCCTAGAACTGCACAGGAGGGAATGGTGGGTCTATGGAGGAGAAGAGCAGACCTTGAGCTAAGTCTCCATGCACAGAGTTGCTAATCCAGTGTAGTTGTTTGCCTGAGAATGACACTGAAGTTCTCAGCAGTGAGGATAAAATTAGATAATCTATTTTGCTTCATGAAAAGGACAAGGAAATGATATAATCTTTAAGAACAGTGGAAGTGTACGCACAATTCTACTTAAAATAGCAATAAGAGAATTGTTCTATTGTGTCAAATTACTGAGATTAAATGTTACCAGATGAGATTTTATTTTTCATTTTGGCACTTTTAAAAAATTCACCGTGCTTCTCAAGACAAAAAGTCAATAAAAAATTGAATGTTAGTATTAAAATAGGAAAGGGTCTAATTCATTTGAAATGGGAGGAAATTTGCTGGGACGTGTGCTAAAACACATCCTAGAGTTTTCATATTTCATATGACGCACCAAAAAATCATGATTTAATGAGGGCTAAGAAACCACCTCAAAACTTTCCAAAAACTTTCATGCTTCTGTGCCTACCTGAAATTTCCACATTATCTGCTCATTTTGTTTGAGGCTTTAATGGCTAATGTTAAAGTGAAAAAAAATATATATATACACACACACATACATATGTAGACAGTTTCTTAGTCAGTGTTTTCAGGAAACCTATTCTTAATTACCTTCCAAGAGCTCTGAACTTCCTGTGTCTGCTCTCAGAGCCCCTGAGATCCACTGCATGTCACCTACTCAGAGATAAGGCTCTAGCTGCCTATCACACACCTCAAATTCAACATGTGTCAAACTCAGCCATTCAAATCCTTCTCCACCCCCACCTTGACCTTCTCCCATTTTTCCTGACCCACCCACTCAAGCTGAAAAGCTCAGTTATCCAAGGACGCCCCACTTGCCCTCCCACCACTTCTAGTTCATCATCAAATCCTCACAATTCCTCCTCCTCCATGTACCCCTCTGGTCCACACACTCCCTTCCATACCCAATTCCAGAGCCTCCATTCATCACATTGGTTCACATCTAAACTCTAATCAGTCTCTCCTAACCAATCCAGTCAATGAAAAAGACTTATTACCACAGGATTTATGGAAAGGATTTATAGTCAATATTTCAGTTAAAAATATTCTGCATCCCTGTTACTTGAAAATCACTTGGGAAGGCATACCCCTTGTTATCAAGAAGTTTCAAGTGAAATGGGAAACAACAGTAATGTATAACAATCATAAAAATAACTACAGTTATCATTTACTGAGTATCTCCTATATTCTTGACATTATTCCAGATGGTTTCCATGTATTGTCTATAATAATCATAACGGCCCTACAAGGTAGGAATTATGCCCATTTTATAGACGAGAAAATGGAGGCTCAGCGATGTTACTAATTTGCCAAGATCTTACAATCTTAAGTGAAGTACAAACCGGAGATTTTTTTTTAAAGATTTTATCTATTTATTTGAGAAACAGAGCAAGCAAGAGTGAGAGAGAGTTGAGACAAGCTGGGAGGAGGGGAAGAGGAAGAGGGAAAAGCAGACTCCTCACTGAGCAGGGAGCCTCAACACAGAGCGATCCCAGGACCCCGGGATATGACCTGAGCCAAAGGCAGATGCTTAACTGACTGAACCACCCAGGTGCCCTAAACCTGAGATTCGTAAGGGCAGAGGTTATAATTCAACTTTTTATTTTCTATTAATGTCAGAATAAAAGAATTTCAGACAAAATAGCAGATGGCTTTGTAAATAATCATAAACAGTAAGTCAGAGGAAAACTATATCCTTTAAAATGTTATTTATACTCCTTACTATAAATGTTACAGTGAAAAAAGAAATCAATGTCTGATTTTAAAATCCACTGCATTTATATACACACCAGTCTGTTTTGCCAGAAGCTCACTGGCTCATCATCTGAACAGAAAGATATCAAATCATGGGATTTAGGAACTCAGAGAGAATCTTATCTGAAATTCAGCTCAATCTGGCCAAGTTCAGAAATGAAATGAAGGTTCAGAAAAGGAAAATTGACTTCCCAAGGTTGTAAAGTTTAACGTAGATCCAACAATAGAATCTAGATCTCTAGGCTGATAATCTCATGCTCTTTCAACTACAAACACACCTTTTTAAAAGTGAGTTCAGTACCATCTCATATATTAGAAATACTAAAATGAATCACTAGTCATCTTGTTCCGAAGTGTTTGACTGACTATACTAAACTATCTATAGCTAAGTTTAAAATTCAAGTAAAAGCAAATTCATATGCTCCTGAATATGTGTTCATATTGCTTAAAAACAACATAAAAATACGAATACTCTTATGAATTAAAATTTTTAATGTTAAATGAATTTTTTTAAATCCCTGATTAAATTCAGAAAGCAACTGACATTGATTAAAGTAAGGATGCTCAACAAAAACTTGGAAAAATAAAATAAGTATTTTAAAACCCTAAATCACACATGTTTTCTGCCCTTAAGAAGATTCCCATTTCCTGATGGGGTAGATGACAAAGGAGCTTCACTACACACAGTCTTCAACTATATCACCTTGGAATTAATGGTTTTAAATGTGAAAGAAATGCGAGTCACACAATGAATATCCTCATTCATTGGATCACTATCAACTGAGCACTTTCTTCGTTCCAGTAATGGTGGTAGGAGCTGGAGTCATAACGGTAAAATAAGATATGGTCCCCATTCTCCAGAATCTTAGAAGATAATAGGAGAAGGAGACAAGAGATTAAGACGCTAAAATCCAAGATAATGGACATCAACAACTAACATTTAGGATAATTGATATCAATAGCTAATATTTATTCAACATATATTAGGTGCCAGGTAATATGCTAAGCACTTCCAACTTTCAGGCTGTATCACAAAACCCTGTGAGATGACTACTATTATTAGCCTCATTTTCCAAGTCAGGAATCTGAAGAAGAACTTATTAGAAAGCAGGAAGGTAGGATTCAAGTCGCCATTTGCTGCGTCTGAGTCCTGTCTGTTAACAATGAGGACTACTGCCTAACTGATAGATGGAGAATATACTGTGCCAAAGATGAGGGGCTGAACCCAGTCCTAGTGGATAAGGGATCAGGGTTCCTAGAAAACACATGTACATTGAGATTTGACAGGGATTGTGCCAGTCAGAGAAGGATAAGAAAGACCTTCCAGGTGGATAAACCAGTATAAGAGAAACCGCTTTCCCATCGACCTGAAAATTACCCTAAAAGCATGACCTTCAAGTCCTTTCACAGTATGGCCTAGACCCATCTCTCAACACTATACCCACGAGTCAACTACAATTTAACATTTTTCAGTTGCTTCAAAGAACCAAGTTTACCTTCCCTGCTGGGTCTCTGAGGATGCCATTCCTCTGTCGAAATTAGAACTCTGCTCCTGGGTAATGCTTAGTCATTCTGGAGGTCTCAGCATAGACACTGTTTTCTCCAGGGAGTCTTCCAAGAGCTCTGTCCAGGCCCTTCTCAAATTGCATTTAGGGTCCCTACCATTCATGCCTATGGTCCCCTGCATTTCTGTCACTGCAGCCCTAAGCAGACTGCTAAATCCACATTTGAACATCTACCTTCTTTATGATACTGAAAACGCCATTGGGCAAGGTCTGTTTTACCCATCACTATAATCCCAGAGCCTGGCACAATGCCAAGCACATAGTAGGCACTCAATAACTATTTGTAGCATGAGTTAAAGTATCTAAATTTGTAGAGTAATATCCCCATCTTGTGGCCTGTTGGAAGACTCTGATAAAGTCATGATACCCTGCTGTGTTTTCAATACCAAAAGCACAGGTAGGCACTGGCAATCCTCGCCCCATGCAGTGAAGGAAATGAAAGTAAAAGTGATATACCACCTGTAAGGTCAATATTTCCTACCTTTAGTTGACACAAGGCAGAAGAAATATGTGGAAGGGAATAAACCTGAAAGTACAGTTGTATACAGCAGTGAAAGTACACTCAAATCAGACAAACCAGTTCCCTTGTCTGCTTCCATTTTTGAAGCGAAAGACTTTATTCAGGCTTGCCTTCTGAAAGGACGTTTTCCAAGCACATATTTCCTCACGGAATGAGTCATTCTCAGTCAGACTCACAACCTTCTTAGAACCATAGCACCTCGGATGGAAGGAAAGAGCCCATATTTCGGAAAGGAAGCACCCAGCTAGCAAGTGGCACTGCTAGGCCACAACGCAAACCGGCTGGCTGCTAACCCTCAGTTGGGAATTGTTAATAATTAAACAGTGACTGATTAGTGTGCTGTGGAATGGAATGATGGAATTTACTATTATTATTATTATTGTTGACTTATCATAATTAGAATATAATTTTTCTATGAATCGTCCAGAAGTGGGTGGTGGCACATAAATTAAAGCAATGCCCAAAAAGGGGTGCTTTGAAAATTTGCATTCATCCCCAAAATAATAACCTACAACTTCAGAATCTTGGACGATTTTAAGATAAGTGAGGCTTAAAGGAAGACTCTAATTAAAATGAATAAAAAATTGAAAAAGACTTTGACTTCCCCAAATAATTATCACTAGCCCTTCCTGCAGCACTTCCTGTGCACCATAAACTGGATTTACATGGATTATTCTACTTACTTCCACAAGCACCCCACTCCTGTAAGTAGCTGCTGTCATTAATCCCATCTACAAGAGGAGGAGACCGAGCAAAGGGGGGGGGAGGCGGCTAAGGAACTGTTTAAAGTCCCTTGTGAGTAGATGGGGACCTGAGATGCTAGGTGCCCAAGTGGAGAGCTCTTGCTTCTGTGGCCCTTTGCAAATGTGAAAGTTAAACCCATCCTTTCTGTCAGTTTGTCGCCACAAAACCTTCCTTTGAAGATGCGTTAAATTTATGACCTCGCTTCCTTTCAGACACTCTGTGGATATTTTCTTAATCTTTTCACTTAATAGAGATTTCTGGCATCAAAATAAGCCACAGTAAAGTCAAAACCACACTGGATTTGGTCTTGAAATACACAGGCTTTGGAATACTTGAATTTTCCAGTTTATCAAAAGTCACTTAACCTCCTTCAAAGTTTCCTAATGTGTAAAACAAGAGTAACACCTATTTCACAAAGTTGTTGAGAGAGTTTAATGAAGTAATATATTTTAAAAGGCCTGGGACATGGTGGGTGCCCAAATATTTTTTGGTTCTAATGGGATGATTGTCCTGGATTCCACAATACTCTCGAAAATTGACAATACCCCCTTCCATGCAAGAAGCCTGAGTATAAGGAGTTGGTCACTCAGACAGTGGATTGATAGAAGGAACTTTGTGACTATTTTCGAATATTCTCGAAGGCCCTAGCAAAGTCCAGCAAAATATTTTCCCTCAATTTGGTCTCCTAAGCATACCAAATCTGGCACATTTCTGACTATGGGCCTACATTTGTTTAGCTCAACTTTAAAAGTCAAAGGACTCTTTAAGTCATCATCAAATGTAGAAGCAGCAAGCAAGCCCAAATGAAAACATTCTTCACGTATTTTTCATGCAGAATCAATCAACCCATGATGAGATTCATTCATTCAATACTCGGCAAACATTTATTGAGTACCTACTATATTTGTTTTTAATAAAATATAATGCCAGGTGTTCAGAATATTTGAAGATTAGTATAAAGTTCATATAAATTGCAAATATTTTTATTCCCTCTCCAATCACTCTCCAAGAAAAGAATTCAGAGAGTGACATGCTTAACCTGTCTGTGAAAAAGCACAGAAATGACAGAACTCTCCAATGTGACAACCTTCCCTTGCTAATGTGGTCTCATCCTCTCCCACAGCCTCCTCACTACATTGCCTTTGGTAACAGGCACCTCCTTGTTCTGAATCTGCCATTTATATAATATGTTTAGGATTATGAAGAAGTTTTCTTTACCACACACATTCGCACAGCCCAAGGACATGATGTCAAATAAACAGATATTAGGCAAATGTTCTCTTATCTCTTGCCATAAAGATAAAAGGGGGAAAAAATGATTGAAAGAACAAATGAAGCCACCTGCTCTGAATTTTAACCAAAAAATTTGGAACCTAAGGACTTTGAATAGTGCTCTAAGCACTGAATGCATTTCAATATTACTTGGTACCAAGTAAATGTCTAATTCAACAAAGCTCTTAACTTTCCCTTCCTTTACCAATCTATAAAGTAGGGGTGATATTGGCCTTTCGCTCATCTGTGGGTCAGGGAAATAGAGGAAAAAGTGCCTTGTCAATTGAAGAAAACCACCCCAGTGTTCCATGAGTTCTACTGTATAGTTTTGACTGTAGAAATCTCTTACGGCATATATATTGCTTGGTGTCAGAACACAGGAGAGGGAATAAAGAGAGGGAGGACAGAGTACAGGCAGAATAGTGAGCCCCAAAGATGTCCACATCCTAATCTCTGGAATCTGTAAATATGGCCCCTTATATGATAAAATGGACTATATAGGTATGACCAAATTAAGCATCTGGAGATGGGAGATTATTCTGGGTTATCTGGCTGGGGCAATGTAATTGCAAGTGTTCTTACGAGGGGGAATAGGAGGGTCAGGGTCAGTAATGAAAGATGGGATGGTAAAAGCAAGAAGGTGGAGTGACCCAAGGAAGCGACCCCAAACCAAGGGGTGCTGGTGGCTTCTGGAAGCTGGAAAAGGCACAGAAACAGATTTTCCCTCGGAGCCTCCAGCAGGACACAGACAGTGAAACTGGTTTTGGACTTTTGACCTAGAACAGCAAGATAATACATGTGTGCTGTTTTAAGCCACCCTGTTTATGGTAAAAATGAAGTGGATACAAGTGGGAAATGAATACAAGTGGGAAGCTATGTTCTCTAGTAAAAAGAGCAAAGGACTGAGGGTCAGAAAGACTTTGGCTCTGGTTTTAAGTTTGGCACTACTAGCCATGGGACCTTAAATGAGTCACATTACCTCTCAGGACTTTATTCATAACCCACAGGGTTTAACTCTGGCTAAAGCTTTAGTCCCTTCTAGCCCTGGCAGTCTATAATGGGCACAATACTAAGGGTACAGAACCACTTAACATCCTCCTCATCCTCCAGACGATATTCCAAAATTTAGTTTACATTCTCCCTGCCATGCCACCTCAAATGACTCTAAAGCCAGATCACAAATCCGACATTAGCACTAAAGATACAGTGGCATACAAAATTTATGTCTAAACCCTGGAATGTATTTGCCTAGTACACACGTTTTTTTTAAACACATAGTGCTTGCCTTAGGTAGTTTTATTTTGGAGAAGGAGCTTCTTAGTTCTGGCCAAACATATGGTCTGGCAGTTCCACTACACCCACTGAGTGTTTATCTTCTCTGCTTCTGTGCAGTAATTTTAATAAAAAACCTGTACCAGCCCTCACCCCAGGTGGTAAGCCAGCCCCACCTGCCTCTTCCTGACAGACTATTGAACATGGATGCCTTCCAGCAACTAAAAGTCATTATTTTGCCTCCCCAACCTCTCTGCTTTTGCTCCAGGTAGCTATTGCACAGAGTCGTATATTTAGAAATATGATGTCAGCTATTTCTTATCTTGCCATCTTTGAGATGTCCTGTGTCTTGGAATTTCCAACAAAAGAGATCCCTCTTTGCAGCACTCCCCATTCTAAACACACAAAAGAAAATTAAATAGATTAAAGGAATCCCATTATTTTATCTGTGTTTCATCTTCTTCAGAATAAATAAGCCCACCCATGCACTTGGTGCTGGAAGTAAGCTAAGGAGGACAGCCAGGTGATGCTTTGCCTTTCACTGGCCCTGTACAAAGGATTTTTTTTTTTTGTCTAAAACTGAGCTGTTAATTGCTTTTAATCAGACAGATCCAATGAGAACATTTTCACCAAAAATCAAAATAGAAACCAAATATTCTGAGTATACATTTAAGAACCAGATTCCAGGTACTTAGCAATTCTGAGAGTTCATGAGAGCACTCACTGTATTTTGTCAACTTAACAAAGAATTGTTCCTGCCTTTTGTGAAGCTAGCAAACATGAGGATAAGAGAGACTTAGATTTTTATATTTCTTTCTCTCAGACTTTTAGAGGGGCAGGTTTTCTATATCGACTATCTTGAGGAACCTGGAGCCTCTGAAAACCTGAATAATAACATGGGTTATAAAAATTATTTAGGATATTCAGATAGAGATATGGTAGGAGATTAACCATCACAGTGCAGAAAGGTCTGATTTTTGTGATACTCCTAAAGGCAAGACGATAATGAAATCCTATTCTCTCTCTCTCCTTTACTCGTAGGATCTGAAGCACTCACTTCACCTCCTGACCCTGCAGGCCTGTTCCATCCAGCAGTGGAACCAGATGAAGACGAGAAGGGCAAATAACCACACTGGAGGCACAAAGGCAGAACTTTGCAGGCGCAAGGCACAAGAGAAATTCAGCAATATCCTTCTTTGTAGATAAATATTTATCTCCCTGAGAAGGGTTTAATTTTCTATTAGTGGAAATTATTCCACTTTTTCTATTTTTTACTTTGTTATGTAAAAAAGTAGATGAGTAAAAAGAACAACAATCATGCAAAATAAAAAATCTGCAGTGTTTTTCATGTAGCCCTTGATTTTTTGTGGCTCACTGTCCCTAGACAGAAATCAAATGTTATCCATGAATCACTCTTGTAAAGGTCAAGGCTCTTGGTTGCAAGCAATGGAGACAAATACCACTAACTTAATGAAGCACTAAGGCATTTAGTAGAAGAATATTGTGTTGCTAACTCAATCAACAGGAAGGGTAGAGAGCCCAGGCTGAGGAAATGGGCAGGGCCGAGCACAGTGAACAGCAGGGAACCAGGAATATTCTGTCATGATGCCACCACCAGTTACTACCACCACCAATAGCTCAATGTTGCCACCACCAGACACTTCATGTCCTTGCCTCTAGAATTTTGACACTAACCACTGCCATTGGGCTCCATGAAATCACCAAACAACAATAAGTATTTTTCACTAGACTTGTGATTTTGTGTCACTATCCCAGGAATGCTGGAATGCTCAAGCCTAGGTTACGGAGGCATACCCCAGCACCAGGGGCCAGGGAGAAGCATCTGGCCATTTTAACTTCTATAAAGGGAGGTGAGGTTTCCCTTCCACCCAGGTTCGCATTTTGGAGGATTTCCAACAAAGACAAGGGTGTTTGGATGCTGGGTAGCCAAGCAATACCAGATGTCCAGCACAGTCCAGTACTCTTCTTACCTGATTTCTACATATAGTCCTCCCTCAAAAATACTCCTGCTTCATAATGTTCCTCAAATAATCAAGACATTTTCAGCCCCTCCCAACAAAGGAAGGCAACCTTTAGCCTTGCTAGTTACTGCCTCTAGATCAAAGTCTAAGATTTCTGAGTAATCTTTTTCCCTCTATATCTGTTGAATACCTTCATATTATTCTGCAGCATATGACCTGAAATGTAAAGTTAATCAGCAAAACTTATTTAGAAATGGTATAGGAAAGAGGTAGGAAAGAAAAAGAAAATTAATAAAAATACACAAATCTACACATGACATGGCAATGAAGGTCATGGGATGAAGTTGATAGAATTCTCTATCACACATTTCGTTTGCCCTGCATCTTCAGCCAGCATTGTAACTGGTATGGGGTCCTTAGCCACATGGATGACACAAACCTTCCCAAATGGGGTTCTCAGTCCTGTGGATTAGCCTAGAAGGGGCTACTGTAGGGTTTCAGTTTTGTTCAATAGAGTGATAATAGGACGCTGCCCAGGGAATTAATTACCTGTGCTTATCTCCATCTCTTTTGAATACATGAAACTATATTTCTTCTAGATAGTCAGAATCCATCACCCCAGTTACCACCATGATCTCCCTTTTCCTCTGTTTTCCCAGAAGTATGAGTGGTCTGAAATAGTCAATGTTAGCTTCCAGTTCAGTTGAAAATTATTGTGATAACTTCGGGAAGAAGTATTTCTCTTGGGGTACTAAAATTACTAAACTAACAGAATCCAGAGTCACAAGGACAGAAAGCAAGATTTGTAAGTGGGTCGTTAGCTGTTCTAGGTAAGGATCCACCCCACTTTCAGTTCATTATTCTTGGACATGCACATTCTGGCTATGGGAAAAATAGCACCATATTTCAGTTGTCGGTTCAGAGCACATTCTGAATTTTGTAAGACAGTATCCATCTTCACTAGGCATTGGCACTAAAATGAGTATTGCATAGTCCATTGCACCATTCCATAAAACTAACTGCTTCTAGTGATAAAGATAGAAATTTAGTGAATTCCATGGACATCAACCATTGCCTTGTTTCCCATACTATAACTTAACTTCCACTTGGCCCTTCCTACCATACAGTCCTTACTTCATGAATCAGAAAACTAATGAAGATTATAGGTCAGGATACGTATTCTGACTATATGAAATAGGTATACTTATCTTTACATATATTTACATACATACATGTATACATCTAAATTTATAGGAACTAGGTAAAAAACCATGTATAGAAACTCACTGAACCCACGATGAGGTAGATCTGCATCAAAACTCTAATTATTATCCGGCTTTTTTAAACCCCCATTCTTCCTGGTAGACCTCAGTGGAATTTGGGGTCACCAGAAATTAGCCTGAATTAGAAGCATTGTGAAATCTGCCCTGGAATAACTGGGTATTTCACTTTCTCCAGGACCTATTTACCATGGTAAATGGCTCCACAGCGCTTAAGGAACAATGCCTAAAGTATATAAAGAGTACATATTCATGACTTTCTAGTATGTCTTTTCTGAGGGGTCCCAGACCCACCTTTGTTCAAGGTGCTCCAGGTCTGTAATGTGGCTCAGGGCTGGGAATTGGGTGAGTAGATACTACTTTATCATAAAGGCTCATTGGGCCTCTTTTCCCCACACCTATAGATGTTTTTGTTTTTTATTTAAATACATCAAGAAGGACCATAGAGAGTTTCCAATTAGGTATTCCATGATCAATTATCCACCTCTAAAATCAGTATGGGTCACACTCTTCTAGTCAGCCATTACTCCTGCTGCCTGTCAAGGTAATCACACCACTTTGCCTCTGTCAATAAACACCACTACTTGGCCTAGGCATCTGGGTGCTTCCCATCCCCACTGAGTTTATGAGTCCATTTTCCTGCAGCACTTCCCACTGCTATTGCAGCCTACAGAAAAGAAGCTGTGAACTACTTCTCAAAAGTGCTCACCTTATCCTTGAATTACTCAAGACCTTGTTGAAGACGGTTTCTTCTGAAACCTCTTGGAGGGCATAGATAGCTATGGGAGTCACACTTGATTAATGCAGTCAAGGACTCCTGTCTTTGTAGACACAGGCTACATTGCACTGAGTATATTTTGACAGATCAAGTTTCTTTACTCAAGAGCTCTATGAAACCGTTTTCATTCGACTAGCCAAGTCAACACTGAGCAACTATTTCAGCTACTTGGTTCAGCACATAGGACGCAGAATCTCTGGGGTCTGTGTCTGCATTGATAAATTGAGTCTGATCTGTAATTGTGTCATTCCTTCCTTGATACAGCTTCCCCAGAAGTCATTTCCCTGAAGATTTTACTGACACAAATTAGCAAAGATATTTAATTCATTTCTTACATCACCTTGTCCTTCTATGTTTGCCTTTGTAATTTCCCAAGCACCCGCTCCTCCATCACCCACAATCAAACCACACACTCTGGTTTCAAGTCTAGAGACATCACTAGGGTGAGAGAGTGCAAGGAGAATAAGTACTTCTTCCAGGTCAACTCCCTCAAGTGAAGGTACAGTGAAATAAAGTGGCCTGACCCTCTGAAATTCAACAATGCTTATAGAAATATTTTTGCATATTTTTACAGACTTTTCAGGTGTTCTGAATCGAGAGGACTACTCTGGACTGCAAAAGCACCATATTCCTGGAAAACTCTCCTACAACATTTGATGCTGGAATCACTCTCCTATTTGGAAACCTTCTTCCCTCTATGTTCTGTGTCATTTCATTCTCCTAATTTTGCCTTTCTCCCTCAGTTTCTGACTATTCCTCACTACTCTAGGATCATCTTTTATCTTCTCTATCTTCTCTCTTCTCTTCCCACAGTTCCAACTACAATCAGTTATTCATTTTTTTTCATCCATAGCTACATGCCTAGGTTTTATTTCTCTTCTGAACTCTATTCCCACATTTCCAGCTGCATGACAGACACCCCAAAGTTGCTACTGCAACATAATAGCCCTAGGACTGAACTCCCTTTCTTCCTGCAAAACAAGTTCACCATCACCTGAGTTAGGGTCTTAGAATCATATTTGAGTTGTTCTCCCTCATTCACACGTCCCATCTATGCCAGTTCCTTTCAAATATTTCCATAGTCTCTAAAATCCATACCATTTCTTTGATTATATCATTTTCTGCTAAAAAATTTTCAAAGGGTTCCCATTGTCTTGAGGAAAAAAAACTATGTAGTATAAAAAAGGTCAAGCTATCGGGAATCTACTCAGTCTTTCTCCAGTTCCATCACACTCTAAGTAGATCTCCCATTTACCCCTTGACCTCCAACCATACTTCTCAAGGTAATCTCAAGTGTCTACTATTTCTCATACTCACCCTTCATGAATTCACTTAATCAGCTCTGGTCATGCTATTCCCTCCATCTTGCCACTCCTAACCCTCCCCTCTCAGCTGGATTAGGTAAAGAACCCAAGAACTGGAAGATAGTTATAACAGAACCAGAAGGAGAGGATGTGACAATGATGCTTTTGAGAGGATATGCTGTGCTGAGTCATCTCCTTTCCTGAAGAAGTTTACAGGGATGAGGAGGGGTGAAAATCACAAAAACCTCTGGATAAATGTTTAGGAGATACAGAGCAAAGGGAATCTGTGCCCTATGCCTAGGAGAACCCTGAAAATTGGCAAGATCTCGGTGTCACTAACCTCAGCATACGTGGGAGAATAGAGTAGACATAGCAGTGGGGTGGGAAATCCAGAACAAGAACCTCATGTGGTCTCATAGAGGGCCTGGGTGCACATTCAGTGTCAAACAAGAGAATGAAGGATTTCATTGCACCAAACAGCATTTCAGAGCATCAACTAGCATGGAAGAGGTGACTCAGCACTGACAGCTCCACAGTGGCTGACAGCATTCCTATGTTTGGAAAGGAAGACCCAGGAATTACCTGGGTGAAATAACCCAAGGCCAACAGGAATAAGCACATCTCAGCTGATGTCAGAGGGGTCAGGGACAAAGATCCACACAGCATATGGCCCTTTTCAATGCCTGAGTATCATAAAGCCACTCTGCCTTTTCTCAGGTCCCTCACTTTTTCCATGGGTTGTGGGGGGAGGGGTGCTAAATGGATGAAGATGTAACCTTTGCTACCTAGCAGAGTGAGGACTCTGAACAGAAATTAAGCTCACTTACAAAACGATAAAAAGGATCATTTCTGGCTGATTTTGTGTTTGAGATCTGTATCTGCATATGTGTATTATGTATATATGTATGTGTATATTCATTTTTTTCTTTCATCCATAAATCATCAATGTGTGTTTTAGTCCATTTGGGCTGCTACAGTGAAATATCATAGACTAGGGGGTTTATACACAACAGAAATATATTCCCCACAGTTCTAAAGGCTGGGAAGTCCAAGACCAAGGTGCCAACAGATGTGGTGTCTGGTGGACTTACTTTTGTTCATAGATGCAGTTTTTTGGTTTTTTTTTTTTGCTGTGTCTTCACATGGAAGAAGGGCAGGGGAGCTCTCTAAGGTCTCTTCTAGGGAATAAATTCATTTCTGAGGGTTCCTTACTCATGACATAATCACCACCCCACCTCCAAATACTATGACACTAGGAGTTAGGTTTCAACATATGAATTTTGGGGGACAAAAATATTCAGTCCATAATAATGTGGTTCTAAATACTGTGACAAAAAATAATCTGTCAATAAAAAGATTTTGTGACTATATAGAACATCATCCTAAATATTTCTGTGATACAAAATCAAAATCAACTAATTGACAAAACAAACCAAAGTTCTCTATGGGAAACACTATCCCGAAGGACCTCCAGGAAGTCATTTTCTAAACTTTCTTGAAAACTCAAGTAAGATTTTATTATAAATAATAGAATCTGACAGCATTGAGAGGCAATTTATAAATTCCATTCTACGACGAAATCGTGCAGCTGGAAACTTGAGGAATGGACTAAATAAAATGACCTTAGAGGTGACTTCAAAACAGCAAACCTCATTATATTTCTGGATCCCAATTTTCCTACTTCCTATATAATTTCAGGATATTTAAACTGCCAACTGCAGGAAGAGATCAGTCAAAATACTCAGAAATTTAAGACACAACTATAGAAAAAGCCTATCAAAATATGTACATTGATATATATATATGTATATATATATATATATATACACACACACACACACCCAGAGTAGTAAAAATATATAAATATACAATATGTAAGTACTTTTTTAACCTTTTATAGTTTGTCTCATATTTTAAAGTATTTTGCTATGTGTGCATGTGTATATATATGAATCAGTGGGAGACATACTGATATATATAAAATCATTGACAAAAGTGGCTTATTGATATAGAAAACCAGCAGAAAATACAGGAATACATCTAATTATAAAAGATGGGAACTATAAATGGAAGAAATTACATAAAGACATTGAGGCTGAGTCAAGTCAAGGGAAGTCTCTAAGCTCTTCTTTCAAGAATAACTGTTAAATAGATTTCATTAAAATTATACTTCACAACATGTTAATTCTCTGTCCCTAAGGGATTCCATTTTGCATAGAACCTAAATAAACTGCCTGAGAAAAATTTTGCTGAGATTGGATTTAATTACCAGACCTAATTCTTCAGTAATGGAAAATCAGCCAAACAACTGGGAGAAAATGCTGACTGAATAGAGTCCTGAGTGACCCAGCTAACTGGAAGGTAACAACATTTTTGATTAATTGAAAGGACAAACACTTCATCTTAAAATATCTAAAGGTGAGACGTGTAGAACTAAATAAATCTACAACACTGTTTGATAGCACTTTCCCAATAACCCTGTGGAGTACCTTTTCATATGATAATATATGAAATAGCAAGAAGCATATTTTTGCAGGCACCTTTCTACATCCAAAGTAAAATTTAATGTTTTTTAGAGTTTTCTGAATGGCATTTCTACTACTCATAAAAACAATTTCTTATATTTTCAGGGTTAGTTTTATGGCAAAGGTCACCAAATATAACTGGTTACAGTACTTTCAGATGGCATAGTTGGAGTTGGCAAGAGACTGTTCAGTGAAAAATCATTTTTGGATCTTCTAAGTGAGTTTTGTGTGTCTTTGGAAGATGAACTGCCTCTACAGCAATGAACGGCAATGATCCTACATGTTATTTCAAACATGAAAATGTCATTCTTCCCCTTTCAAAGCCATCCTGCAATCAGCAACAATGAGTATGCTTGTTAAAAAAGAGATGACTTTATTGATATTAATAATTTAATGTCACATTAGAATCAAGTTTATTATCACTGCTCTAACAAATCTTGAAATTAACATGCAGTCTTTAACTGGTGTGGTTTGCTTGTCTGTTAATACATTTTTAAATATTATATGATCTGTTCAAATATGTTTCTTAAGTAATAAGAGGAAAAAAAGATTTGGCTACTTTAAGAAGTCACTGTAGGACTTGTATGAAAATGAAATATCGCTAACCAGGAGGGAGTTATTTAAGGGGACATAAAATGGTTGTTGCCAAAGTAACCTTCCTCTGATTGGAGGAGAATCATGACTGCAGACAGAAGATCATGCTGCAGACAGAAACATAACACATCTCATTTTTCTCTCTTCTCTTGTTTTAGCCTAGAGGGAAAGAACAAGGAGTTTCTCTATCCCCAGAGCCGCTTGGAACACATACGGAGTCTAGCGTCACTTTAAGAAGCTGAGGGATAAGCAGAAACACATCCCCGAGACCAGCAACCAGAAGGACAAGGAGTCTGGAAGTCACAAGATAAATGTTTGCAGCAACTGGGAATATGTCTAGTTTGGAGTGGGGACAATTAGGGAGAAATACAACAACTAATTCAAATATCTGGAGTTATTTTTTTAAATTCAAATTATTTAAACTAAAAACAAAAACAGTTCACTCATTTCTTCCTCCACCACTCTGAGCCCCTGCTTCTGTAAACTACCAATCTGTTCTTTGAATCTATGAGCTTGGTTTAGTTAAGAAAAAAACAAAACAAAACAACAACAACAAAAAAAAAGTTTTTTAGATTGCACATATAAAAGAAATCATATGGTATTTGTCTTTCTCTGTTTGACTTATTTCACTTAACATAATGCCCTCAAGGTCCATCTGTATGGTCACAAATGGCAAGATTTCAGTTTTTTATGGCAGGATAATATTCCATCATATCTAGATACCACAATTTCTTGCTCTATAATATAGAATATGTCTTTAATATGTTTGTGCAGTTTCAGAGAGCAATATCTACCCACGTCTGAGCAAGCATCTGAAGGCAGCAACCTGCCCCAACTGTAAGTCATGGACTTCTCTCCTCCTCCTGCATATTATTATTCCCTTGATTTCCTTGTGGGGGACTTTGCTACTTTAAGTTTCTACTCTGGGTCTTATCCCTTTTTAAAAAATACATGTAATACACTTGGATAGAAGTAAGTCTTACTCATCCATCATTATATAAAGGATGCTATTTGCCTGGACTGTCTATAGGAAACTTTATTATTTATTTCAGATTGGAAATATATACATTTATATATATAAATACCTGTATCTCATATATATATATATATGATATATATAAACATAAATTTAATTCATGTTCCTTAGAGGGAAAAATTTGAATATGTAGAAAATAGAAATTAGCCATAGTCCCACACCCAATCACTGTTAAAATTATGATCTTTTTCCTCATGGCTTTTCTGAGTACTTTTATTAAGTTCTGATCTTTGTACATGGTCACTTTTATAAACTGTTGTCTTCACTCATTAAAACAAAGATTTTGTATTATTAAAAATACTTCAAATATTCAATGATTTTATACCTCTCCATTATAACATTATTTAGCTATTTTATCATTCGGGGGCAGTTAGAGTGATTATCAACTGTCCCTATTGTAAACATGTTGGGTTAATCTGTTAATAATCCACCTTGTTTTTTTCCCTCAAAATTCTCATTTTGCTCCATGACCTCTCTTTTGGGCATTTCATTTAGGCTTTGCCTCAGAGAAAGGACAGGAGGGCAAGTGAAAAGAGTTCATACTCAGCTTCTGAGTTTTAAAGCAGACTTCTGAAACTTGCAGCAAAGATGAAGCAAAAGGTTATTTTTTGAGCCTCAAAAATACTTTCAAGTATCAAATAAAATCATGATGTTATTGGTGGCATTTGTACCATACATAATAAACTTGAAAGCATGTGAGATTGGCCAAAGCAGTTTAGAAGGGATAAAAACGTACAAGAGAAAAATCTGAGATATGAGAGGAGAACAAGGAGTTAGATGGTGTGAGTCTTCGAAAAGAGATCCTGCCCTCTGACCATCAACACCAGGACCAAAACTCTTGGGAGACAATGAGAGGCAAAGAATCCCAGATAAGGTTTGGGGCTCTCAGTGAAGAGGAGACCAGTGCCCCACTTCCTGACTAGAGGCTAGGCAAGAGGCAAACCTTATATAGGGCTCTACCTCAGCACGATGACAGTGGGTAGAGATGATGCCTTGGGAATGTCTATAAGGATGTGCCTGAGAAAGCTCCACAGAGTTTCCTTTGGCCCCATTGTGGAATAGAAGAATAGCTTAATTTTGCCGGTGCCCCCTTGAAAGGCATGGGGTCGTTTAAAGAGAGCTCACACGTTCATCACATCTCCTGAGTTGGGACATCTCGATGGCTGAAGGGTGTACCAATGGACTACAGCAACCAAAGACCAGTGGGAACCCAGATGCTTCAGTAGATGCCACAGTGGAAAAGTCATAGAGCCCAAGGATCAGTTAGAATAGTGCATCTCACCAGATGTCAGCTTGGGCAGAGAGCAGCCCAGGTGCACTCTCTTCATGCCTCGATGTATTGTAATTTCCTCACAACTGAGATGCAAAATCAGAAAGGGAATCCTGAATTTACTAAGAAAACCATAATTTGACTAAGTCTATCCCGAATTGCCTAAGATTAAATAGCCAAATAGAACAAGGGGCTCATTATCAATGTTAATTTCAGTTGGATAAAAATTATTACATTTTTGCATACCCAAATCTGCCCTCTGCATAATCGACACCACACTTAACCATTCATTGCTTTGCAGCAATAAGAACTTGAACGCCTTTTCATCTGGGTTTAGTCATTTACCTTTATACTCATTTATTCCTTTGGTGAACTTTTTGAGCACCTATTTTCTAGGCACTATACTAAACACTAAGTTTAGAACAGGGAACAAAACAGATGTAGCTCCTCTCTGTTTTCACTAACTTCCAGTTAGGAAGACTGACAGAAGTTATTATAACAAAATAATGTGGCCATTTTGACAAGGGAGGGGTCCTAACCTAGCTTTCTAGGCAAAGCATCAGTGACATAGAACCCCAAAGAATTAGTAGACACAAGACAGAGAAGAGTATCCTAGTATCCTTTGGAAGAAAACAGCCTACCCAAAATGTCAGGAGTCAGAGAAAAATGATATGGCCATATATTATCAAGGATGCACTTAGCATTTGAGGATGTATGTTATGTGTTTTATAAATGGAGTTTCAAGGACCATTATGCTATAGTTTAAAGAAAAAGGTAGGACTAACAGCTAAAATTAGACAAATTCTGTGAAAAATACGTTCTCTGCATTTGATAGCCTACCACTTTTATTTCTACTTAAATCAGTGGAAATAATAATACCTCATGTATAATAATAACAATACCTCATTTTTCCATGACTGAAACAGAGACAGATAATTGCCTACCCCAATATTAATTTTCTACCTTTTCTCTGATTTTAAAAAAGGATCTTAGTACAGTCATATGCTCAGCTTTTCTCCAATTACAGATGTGACCAGGGAAATAAATTCTGGTTATCCAGATATAAGTAAAAGTATAGGAGGTACCTGCAGGAAATCTTCTTAAGTAAGTTTCCTTCTTTCTGCTACCATCTAGAATGCAAGCATGATGTCTGGATCTTCAGCTGCCATCTTGAAACATGAGGACAAAATTCGTACTCTGGGGTTTGTAGAATGAAAAGTAAGAAGGATCCTGGTTACCAATGGTTTTGTAAAAGTTACAAGACTAGCTTCCCAAATTGATTTTACATGAGAGAAATAAACTTCTCTCATGTTTAAGCCATGTTATTATTTATCAGGGATATCAAATATGTAGCAAAGCATAATCCTACCTAATATAGTGTGGTAAGGAGCTGATTTAGGATAACTGAGAAATATTCTAAATCTATGCCAAGGCCCAAAACTATTAATAATCAGAAAACTGTAAAGCTCAAAAGAAATGTAGAAGTCATTTGGTCCAACTGCTTCATTTTGTTAACCTGACCATATCACTCTCTGGGTTGAGGCTGTTCATCCTCTGCATTGGTAAGATAATGTCTAAGTTTCCTGAATGGTATGACCTGGTCCTTTCTACTTGCCATCCTTACCTCCTAACATTATGCTAAGGAAGAAAGGAAAGGGAAAGGGGAGGAGAGGGGAGGGGAGGTGAAAGGAAGAGAAAGGGAGGTGAGAGGGAGAGAAAGGGAGTTGAGAGGGAGAGAAGGGAAGGGAGGGACAGGAGGGAAGGGAGTGAAGGGAAGGGAAAGAAAGAAAAAGAAATTATTCTCGGGAATTATCCACTATTTTTAGTATTCTAATATAACATATATGTCATAACCCCATTGATTATTATGTACTATTCTCTCCAACAAAAATATGCTTTCCCTGCTTTGCCATTTTGTTCAAAAATTTCCTTCTCCGTTGCCTCCCTCAAAATTACCAAGCAGCTGATCACTTCCTCCTTTGCGTTATCTTTATGATGTATATATTTTTCTAATATTATACATAAGCATGTAAATAGTTACCATCTAATGAGATGTTGTTTATTCTGTATTACCAGGGCTCAGCACAATAACGTGTAGTAGGTGCTGAATAACTACTTGTTGAATTGATTGGCATTTCAAATTAGAAAATTAAGAACTTTGAAAAACTAATCAAACTAGGTTGTAACAGAACAAAGAGACCCAAAATTTACATCAGGGGCTAAAACAAAAGAGAAAAGATAAGCCAAAACATCACTTTTATATCTAATAGAGGTCAAGTTGGAGGGCTTGACTTATATGTTGACACCCACGAACACTGAACTCCAGAATGACACAGACTTACTAAACAAGTAAGGTAGCAATGGAACAGAGCAAGCCTCCTATGTGTTCTAACAGAGGGAAATGCATGTTTACTTCCGAAAGGAGGAAAATGGGAGCGGAGCTGAGCTGAGCATGCCCTACTAACTGGACTCAGAGGCTAAGAACCTCCTCAGAGGCAAAGTGATTAACAGAGTAGAGAGAAGCCCAGAGTTATAACAAATTGAGCTCCTTTCATAAGAACAAAGCATCGAGTGGGGAAGAGGTGAACCTGGCCCACATCTCCCAGCTTTTCATTCTCTTAATTCACTGGACTTAAGCATGAAGGCTTTGGTCTGCAAGAGTTATGGCTTTGCCTCCAACCTTCATGAGACCACCTCTACACCAATCTCTGCTCTTGGGGGTTTCATCTTGGGTCCAGTGGCAAAGCTGAAGCTTTTAAATGTTTAAATATTCAAATGTTGTCCCTGGAAGAATCTGCAATGGGTCAGAACAAAACATTCAACATAGCAACTTTGAAGGGCATCTGGGTGGCTCAGTCGATTAAGCGTCTGCCTTCAGCTCAGATCATGATCCCAGGGTCTTGGGATCAAGCCCCACATCAGGATCCCCGATCCGTGGGGAGCTGCTTCTCCCTCTCCCTTTGCCCCTCCCCCTGCGTGTGCACTCTCTCTCTCTCTTGCTCAAATAAATAAAATCTTTAAAATATAGATATATATGTATATATCAACTTTGAGTCCACTCCATGCCAAAGATGAAAATGTATTTCCCTTTCTATTTTCTGTTCAAAATTATGTCCAGGCATGCTGTCCAATGTAGCATGACAGAGATTCTGCAGAGATTGAATGCTATCTTAAAGATACTTCAATAATAAAATGCCTTTAAAGAGATGCTTCATATTTGAACACAATTTCCGTTCTATTATTAAAGTCCCAACATTAAATTACTTTACAGGTTAAAGACATTAAAACCCCAAGAACTAAAGTCTAAAATAAAATTGTCTTGTCCTGTGTGTTAAAGTTCAAAGTGCAAAGTTCAGCTGCAAAACAGAACTCATCTCTCAATTCCTTATTCTACACAGGCTCAGCTAGAGACTTTCTGCCTAAGTAGAGTGCGGTCCCTTCAGCAACGGCAGCAATCTTTCCCTGGAATGGGTTTGGAGCTTCAAAAGCCTCAAAAGTTATAGTAATTCAAGGCCTGGTTTCTCAGAAGCTTCACTTCCAAAAATCCAAAGAGTTAACAGGCCACACAGAATTATCGCAGGCCTTTTCCAGATTTACCTAATATAGAAAGCCATTCTCCTGCCATTAAATCAGTTAGTGCAGGCAAAATTACATTCCCAGAACCAGGTCTGCCAAGACCCCTAGAGTAATCCGATGATATCTGAGAGGAAAGGAAAATATTCCTGGCCTCATTCTCAGCAGGAAGTCTGTCATTCCAGACCAACTGTCTGGATTCCATGACCTGTTTACTTAAGCCAAACCAGGAAAATTCTTCTGACAAGAGTTAGTTGAGACTACACATTTAGCATTTTCATTTACATTTCTTCACATTTACATTTTTGTGAAGAAAGTAAATCCATCTCGGATTCCCGCATCCTCTCAGAGAGAGTCATGTGAGGCATTTCCGTCTCCTTGCCAACAACTGCAATGGGGGCGCACCCCAGCGGGGCTCACTTCAGGCGCTTTCTTCCACATCCAGCATATCCAGTACTTCTTAATCCCTTTCCCACTGAGTCTTGGGCCCCTAAGGCTACCCTGAGGACAGGCTCTGTCTAGTGACACAACTGCACCACCGTCTCCAGACAGCGGGTATTTTTGGGATTGCTCAGGCTATGAGACCCGCCCCCTCAGGAAGAGTTCATTTCCAATTTGTTTTAGCTGAAGAATCATCCTCCACAGATTCCTTTACTGAGATTTTGATGTTTCTGAAGCTTATGTCCTGAGGAAAAGCAGTTTTAAATGTCCCAGAGTCTGAGTAGTTTTTTTTTTTCCCCCCGCTATGTCTTTTTCTGAAATACTGGGACATATCACTGATATTTAATTTCCCTCTGCTATTTCTTGACAGCTTTCAGGAATCCTATTTGAGTTCCTTAACAATTTAATCTCATTCTCAAAGTGGCCCCTTTCTTTCTCTAATCTGTGAAAGAGCTAATGCTGCTTACCCAGAGTGCCTCTCTTCTGTTTACTTTATCTTTACTTTCTGGCCAAATGGTTATTTTTATAGCTACTCTGCATTAATAATAATAATAATAGAGAAGAAATCAATAAATTCTGGGTTTATTGTTCAAATTTTGTCTACTTTACTCTCAAGGAGATGGATAATCCCCACCTCCCTGGAGATATTCTTCCATCAGACATTAAGCCAAAGCCTGGACCTTTTCTCTGATTATCACATCTAGATTTCTTCATGTCTTTCCTCTATTTTCTTTTAGGATCCTCACTTCATAAATTTATTGGCTAAAGTCATTAGTTTCCCTCCCAAAAGTATTTTTAAGATGAGACAGAATCATAGCATATGGAGAAACAGGCATTGTCATTGCACTGAGTGATGTGTAGAACGTTGAATCGTTATATTGTACACCTGAAACTAATATGACACTGTATGTTAATTACACTTGAATTAAAAAACACTTTGCGTATTTCACATGAATGTTCTCTCTCAATTCTGCCCAGACTTTTTGTAACTTGGGGTAGCTATCCCAATCTTCTTTTAAGAAGCAGTTCCCCCACGGCTTTGACTGAGGTCTGTGGCTTTCAGAAATCATAAGTGACACGGCCTTTCTTGGAGGAATCACTCAAGCTTGCTCTCTGTTAAGATTTGTTTGGATTCCAGTCACTATCTCTGACCTGATAACAACAAAAATATCTTTCCTTCCTAAGGGCAGTTAGAATCTGGGTACCTTTTCTCCCGCTGTGTATTTGCCGTTCAGGATGATTTTTTCCCCTTTACTCTTGAATGACTAAATAAAAAATCTCTTCCTCCAGTTTAATCAGCCTACTATGTTCTTTTATTTTCTTAATCTTTAAGTGCTCCTGGATTTGATAGTAAAACTGAAGTAACCTCTTCAAACCACTCTGGTTTCTCCTTGTTTTCCTAAGCAAATGGGACTATTAGAGGCAAACAATTCCAAACATAGAGCATTTTTGTTTCCTTCTAAGACTCTGCATTTATAATAATGTCACTTAGTTGATTTCCTATCTTAAGGGGATGGCATTTTCTTTCTAATAAGGGCTCACATCTCTTACCTGTTCATTAAATCTAACATGAGTTTATGGTGAAGCCACAGTTCGAGTCTCAGATAACAAGTCAGAGTTAGAACTCACATCAACAGAAAGCCAATCTGAGATTCTATGATGAGACAGTGAGTCATAAAAATAGGCAGAAATACCACATGAAATCAAGGTCAATCCCTCCACAGTGCCCTCCTTGATCCTGAAAGAGGAGAGAACCTGGAATACCCAATTTGGTTACCTAACTAGGCTTAGTGCTAACTGTATAAAGCTTGGGCATCTCTAGTGTTCTATGATACATGCAGAATTCAGCTGCCCTTCAGCAACCAATAAAGCTACCCTGAACAGTAAGCTAAAGCAGCCTCTACCTGAAGCCCCCAACACAGCTAAAGGGTTGTGCTTTATTTTCTCACATAAGTTGCATATGTCATAAGTTGCAGTCACCTGCCAAGCTCAAAATACCTCATGAGAGCTAGAGCTTTTTTCCCAGGCTACAGAAGTTCAAAGCCACTTGAAAAAGTGTGAAAACATGTTTGGCGTAAAATAAGACTCTATAAGCCAGGCACAAATAACTTTTCCTGAAATTTTCTCCCTCAAGGTGTTCTCTTTTATTTCTCAATGTTCCTGGTGAATAAACCAAATCTCTGAGAGCGCTTCCCCAATAAATAGCACCCTTATCCTACTCTTAGTTTAGAACGAGCTGAGAAATACAATGAAACAGAAAAGTAGAAGGTCAAAATATCACCTGGTACTGATAAAGAACAGCAGAGAATAGCCTCAGGACATGGTGTGTTCAGTGGGCAGTGCTGGACGTGGATAGGCCTCTCCAGATGAAGGCAGCCTGACTAAGATTAACAACTTAGAACACACAGGCTCATTCCCAACAGGGATAAAACTGAAGCTAAGTCAAGTAAGTTCACGTACTCTTCTCAATGCTAACGCTCAAAACACTTCATCTCTCTAGGAGCTGGATGAATAAAGGACAAAGAGAGGCCTGGAGTTACATTAAGAGAGCCAACTTCCAGGAAGGAAACATCAGGAATGGGGAAGAATTATTCCCAGCTAACAATACCTACAAACGTAATTAAAATCCTTGCTTATTGGTTTTTATACTGACGGTAACTTTTCTCAAGATGTTTGTGCAATTTTGATAGTGTAATACTCTCATATTTAGTTTTCAGTTCCATCTTGCACTGCAATTTAATAAATCCTATTCGTGGATTTTCAAGGTTTTGCAATATCAACATTCATTCATTTTCCTAAAATTTGATATCAGAAAGTCCGTTTTAGAATTTAGTCTTCAGCTCTACAATTTGGGAATGTATTCATAATTAGCTCTGTTATTTAAATGTCTGGAAATTGATTTCCCATAAAATTGCAAGCCACATTATTCTCTGCCAAATAATTTCCCAAATTCCAACTTAAATGTAATGCTATAAGAATAACTTTACACAAAAATACTAATTCTTTAGATGTCTTGTATTATTAACTAAAGAATCCAATCTTTACAAGGCACGGGGTAGGAGGTATGGAAAAATTAGGAGTAAAATTTCCCTTAGATTACATAAATAAAGTTGATTCTTTTAACAACCGAAGTATTTTTTACCTAATGTCTATGTAAAAAAAAACAGACACCTGTATTATGTACGCGACTTATCAACAAAGCATTATACTATCTCTGGTTCAAATCTTAAGAGTATATCTAGTTCATGGTGTTAATTTCTCATTCCAGGAAGTGTTTTGGCTTGTTTTCACACACACAAAAAAACAAGGCAATGGATAAATATAAGTTGTAATCCTTGCAACTGGATTTATTTTGTGTGTGGGGGGGGTTCAAAATTAACATCAACTATTGCAGAAGTAATATTTATCTTATGCCATACCTAGCCATAGTTCCTACCATGGTTTGTTTCATAAGGATATAGTAAGTGCACTCCCTCAAAACAGACATGTTTTATTATACATAGAAATATTACTCACATCTGCAAAGAAATATGCTTGTTCAATTTGCTCGAATTACATAGCCCTCTTTTCACTTCTCATTTTGCCACTTTTAGTAAGAGAGTTGATTATAGAAATAGTTCATTTTCCTCACCTCCACAAGTAAAAACAAACAAAAAACCCGCAAAGGCTGACAGCTAAAACTCAACTTCAGGGACATAAAAGGCTGTGGTAAGAACCTTGCCAAAATGGAGAATGCATACCCTAAAAAGACTTTACCCAACCATTCCTCAGCTCCGATGAATTAAATTCTAGGAAGGGATGCCAATCTTCTGATTTTCTAAAAAAATTGAGAAATTCATTCTTTATAGGATATATCTAGATTTTAAAATATGATAATAAAATATTTTAAAGCAATGTGTAAGCCAACACTATGTAAGCCAAATAAAATACTTTATAAGCCATGAGTTTGCAGTCAAAGGTTTATATGAACAGTAATTGATACTCCCAACCCAGTAGCTAAATTGATTCTGTTAAAACATAAACTTCATCATGTCATCCCTCTAAAACCCTCCACCAGCTTCCTTTCTTGAAAGAAAGGAAAGAAAATGAGGGGAGAGGAGGGGAGGGGAGAGGGGGGGAGAGGTAAAGAGGGGAAGGGAGGAAGGGGGAAGGAAGGGAAGGAAGGAAGGAAAGGGAGGGAAGGAAGAGAAAGAAGGGAAGGAAGGGAAGGGAGGGAAGGAAGAGAAGGAAGGGAAGGAAGGAAGAAAAAAAAGAAAATTTCATTATGGTCTATAAGACTCAACATCATTGGTGTGCTGGAGAAGACATACCAGCTCACAAGATCTATTAAATTTTAAGGAATTTCTGAGAACTAGTTCATCTCGTGTTGGTAGCTTGAAATTGGCCATGACAGGGATATTTGGCAGAGAAATTGGCAAACATTGCAAATCGAGACTTTTTATTAATTTTACCCCCAAGGAGCCAGCTGTTAAAACACTTACCAGCACACCAGTGTCCTATGTGACCTATCCTACTCCATGCCAACCCAGTGCACCTCTGACATCTCCTACCATTTTCTCATTTTACCCAATCCACTCCACGGGCACATTCCTTCCTGCCTGAAGTCTTGCATATACTGTTTATTCTGCTTGGAATTTTCCTATCCCTGATTAGTCCCCTTACTAAAGAGGCTTTTCCATGATTATCCTATGTAAAACAATAAACCAATTCCCCATATCTATACCACATCTGACACACAGTATTTTATCTATCATCTATCATTTATCTCTTTGTAGTATAAATTTCACAAGGGGACATGGTATCTATTTTGTCCTGCTATAACCCCAGCATCTTAAAAAAAAAAAATGCCATGTACATAGAAGGTGCTCAATAAAAAATTTTCTGAACTAATGAATGGATAGAAGTTGCCACTTGGTCTGAATCTAAATATTTATATGTCTCTCTTTCCTATATAGAAATTAGTTGCTAGATCACTTATGCTGCTGAATATGAAGCTATAATTTTTTTAACACAACTATGTTTTGCATTATATCCATGCTTTCTAGAAATCTGTTGTGCCATCAGAGTGAGCCTAACCATGAGTCCACATAGTCTGTCTGTTACCCTCAATTTAGTGGCAGGTACAATTACATACACCAAATGGTACAAGTACAGAAGGATGAAAATAACACTCACATATCAGAGAAAATGACCAGGACTTGACAACTGGCTGTTTTAAAATAAAGAGAGAGATCAATTTACTCCAGTTTTACACCAGGTACATAAGAGTCCTGATAGCAAGAAGCTAAAAGGAGTAGTTGGTTTAATAGAAAAGCTGGCGAATTGTTTTTATGATAAGCTACAGTTAGTGAAGATTATATTAGGAAATACATTAAATGTCTGGACATGGGAATCATTAGCATACGCATCATTTATAAACTCCAAACCAAATTGTCTCAGGGAGCATAAGACAAAGATACTAAACTGGTCATTGAATAAAGAAAATTAGATGGAACCATAGGAAATTCTAACACTTGTAGAACATGGAAAACAATCAGAAAAGATGACTCTGAGAAAAGGAATACTGGAAAAGATCTAGTTGGGAGCTGGGAAGATCAAAAGCTCAGTTTGAGACATGTTCAAGTTGAGACGTCTTTGAAGTATTTGTGGGTAAGTATGAGATAGGTTTTAGACGTAGAAGTCTGAAATTCAGAAAAAGTCTGAGCTTATACAGATGAAATCATTGGCTAAGAAGCGGTGTTTGAAGCCCTAAGCTTGGATAAAGTCACTCAAGGAAGTTTTACGAGCAGAAGAGTGAAAGAGAAAGCCATATTCTACATTTGATAGTTCAGTAAAAATAGCCTATAAAGTGAGGCCAAAGAAATAGGTAAAAAATACAAGAGAACATTTGTCTCAGGGAAGCTATGAAAAAAAAGAGGAATTCAACAAAAAGTAACAAATATTGCTGACGTCAAATAAAAAGAGTTCACTGGATGTAGAGCAGAAATTCATTGGAAGAAGACACATACACATACCTGTTTTTAGACTAGATGGGTTTTCGAAATTAAGAGAGGGAAAAACAGGTTGAAATGGGTTGAGAGGTGAGAAAATTGTGGCAATGAGAACAGAAAACGTTTGTTTAGAAGTTTGAAAAGAGTAGTAAAAAAGGCTGAAAGATGGGACATATAGGCAGCTTTAAAAATTTTTTTTATAATAGGAGAGACTTGAATATATTTACAAACAATGGGAAGAAATTTCTGCTTTTGGCCTGCTATCAGGCCAAACTTCCAGTAGACAACAATGATAGACAGTGAACAAAATATAAAAAGCAGTTGCCGGGCAGAGAAGAAAAATAGAAACTGGAAGGGAGTCAACAATTGAAGTGTGGGTAGAGCACTGGCAGACTTTCCTATTTTTTAGGCCTTTTACTAAGAGCAGGCCCTGGTCTGCATTAAGATGGGTATCTAATACCTCAAGGAAATCCTAGTTTTACTGGATTGAAGAACTAGAAGATTAGGGTAACCACAACTGCTAGAAAGTTAATAGAGACAATCTCAGAAAAGAGAGAACAAGAGAGCCTTTGCTCCAATTTTGCATATACACTCTGGCTAATGCCTGAATCACTCAGAACCTCTGGTACAATTCACAAATACTCAATATACCAAGAAGTAGGAAAACAGGACTTATTATCAAGAGAAAAGACGATCCACACAGACCAGCCTCTTAAGGATCCAGACTGTGAAATTCACAGAAAAGGAACTTGATGCAGTGAATATAACCAGGCTCTAGGATGTAAAGGAAAATATGTTTATAATGAATAAAAAGAGAAAATACCAGTAGTGAAATGGACATTGTTAATAAGAACAAAACAGAGATTCTAGAACTAAAATATACAGTATCTAAAAAAATGCACTGGATGGTCTTAATGGGAGAAATAAGATGACAAAGGATCTGGAGAACTCAAGGAAAGATTCTATAGAAATTATCCAATCTGAAAAACAAAGAGACAAAAATATTTTAAAAAACGAAGACAGAGGGATCTATGAGACAACAGCAACAAGTCAAATATATGTGTAATTGGATTCCTGGTAGGAGAGGTGTAAGAGAATGAGTTGGAAAAAGCTTTTTCATAAAATAATGGCTGAAAATCATCCAAAATTTGATGCAAAATATAAATTTACAGATTTAAGAAGATCAATGAACCCCAAGTAAGATGATTACAAAGATAACAACATCAGGCATATCATAGTGAGATCCTGAAATCCAAAGTTAAGAAAATATTTAACTAAGGACATTATGCTAAGTGATATAAGCCAGTCACAAATAGACAAATACAGTCCTACTCTACTTACATGAAGTACCTAAAGTAGTTAAACTCATAAAGACAGGAAGTAGAATGGTGTTTGCGAGGGGCTAAGAAGGGGGAATGAGGAGTTTTTGTAGGTACAGAGTTACTGTTTTCCTAGATGAAAAACGTTCTGGAGATGGATGGTGGTGATGGTTGCAACAACATGGAATGTACTTAACACCACCAAACTGTATTGTTAAAAATGGTTAAGATGGAAAGTTTTATGTGTATTTTACCACAATTAAAAATGATAAAACAATTTTAAAAGGAAAAATCTTAAAAGTGGGCAAAGAAAACTGAAATTACACATATGAGGACAAGGACATGAATGACCAAGGACTTATCAAAAATAATGAAGGTGAAAAGGTACTTCCTTTAAACTTCCAGTTATAAAATGAGGGGGTGCTGGGGACCTAATATACAGCATGGTGAATATAGTTAACAATGTGTTATATACTTGGAAATTGCTAAGAGAATAGATCTTATTCTCGCTACAAAAAAAAATGTAGATGATGGATGTGTTAACTAACCTTATTGTGGTAATCATTTAGCAATATATATGTGTATCAAGTCATCATATTATACACTTACAGTGTTATATGTCAGTTAAATAATCCTGGGGAGATAATCGAAGAAAATGTGAGGATGGAAGCAGAGTCAGAGAAAAATGTGAAGATGCTACATTGCTGGCTTTGAAGATGAAGGACAAAGGCATGAGCCAAACAATCCAAACCACCTCTAAAATCTGGAAAGGCAAGGAACTGATTCTCCCCTAGAACCTCCAGAAGGAACACAGCCCTGCAGACACCTTGATTTTACCCCAGTGAAACCTATTTTGGACTTCTGACCCCCAGAACTGAATGATAAGCTACTAAAATCATCACCATCATCAAATAGCAGAGTAACAACTTTAAAGTGATAAAAGAAAAACCTGTCAATCTAGAATTTCACATCTAGTGAAAATGTCCTTCAAAAAATTAATACAAAATAAACACTAAGAGAATCTGCCATTAGACCTACACTACAAAAAATGCTACAGAAAATGATTCTGGCTCAATGAAAAGCAAAACAGACTGAATCCTGGATATTAAGGGAAAAAAATAAAATTTCAGGAAAGGTAAATAGTAAATGTTAGAATCTATTTTTCCTCTTATTATCTTATTGTTTTGGGGCGGTGGGGAGGGGCAGGTGGAGAGGGAAAGAGAGGATCTTAAGCAGGCTCCACACCCAGTACTGAGCCCAACGCAGGACTTTATCTCACAACCCTGAGATCATGACCTGAGCTAAAATCAAGAGTTGGATGCTTAACCGACTGAGCCACCCACACACCCAGCTCTTAATTTCTTTTAAAGTACTTGGAACTGTTTTTGTTTAAAGCAAAAATAATATTATACTTTAAGTTTTACAAGGTTGTAGATGTAACATATGATAATTATAACATAACTCATAGATCACTTTGGAGAGAACTGACATCTTGATATTCGCATTCTTCAAATCCAAGACAAATTTCTCCATCTATATCATGTTCTTTAATTTCTCTTAACAATTTATTTTCAATATACAGGTCTTAAGGATGGTTTATTAAATTTATTTCATATTATTTTGGGGGTTTTATGATTATAAACTGAATCAATTATTTAAAATTTATTTTCCAATAGTTTACTGCTACTAAATAAAAACAAATTGATTTCCATACACTAACTTTATATCTTATGATCTTACTAAATTCATTCGTCAAAGGAATTGTTATTTAGAATTTTTCTGGGAAAACAATCATTTTGTCTAATAAAGAATTTTCTTCCCTCCTTTTGTTTGCTTATTATGCCTGTTACATATTTTCTTCCCTTATTAAACTAGCTTGTTAATGATATACATGCTAACAGGCTTGGGAGAAAATGTACTGATGTCTGTAACTTGCTTTGAAATGCAGCAAAAACATAAGAGGACTGAAAGATGGAGGGAGGGATAGATATATGATAAAGTAAACAGTTAAATTTCACTGTAAAATATTTTATGAATGCTCCCTATGAATTTTTTTCAGTTCTCTGTATGTTGGAAACTTTAATAATATTAGGAAATCAAAACCAAAGCAAGGATCTACTTTTGAGAGGACTGAAAATACAAGAGAAAGGACAGATGTCAGGTTTTTAGAGACAGGCTAAAATTGAAGATCAGGCTTAAAAGGAGATGAGCAGCTTCTCGTTATATCTGAGAATATGAATAGATATAAAGCATATAGGATGCATACAGATCAACATATAATAATACAGAATGCATACACATTTGGCGTTGTTAGCTGGCTAATAAGGACATAAGTTTTGAAAGAGACACTGTGGAGACTTAGAGAAATGTAAATTTGTTGGGCAGTATCAAAGGCCTATTTCTTGGTTGGTGCCTTTGAATTTATTAGAGTGGAGCCTGTGCTGAGCTGCCTGGATCATTTCCTCACTTGCAAAACAGGATAACAATGCCTACTCTGAAGCTATTAGGAGAGTTAAGTGAGAGGATGCCTATGAAGAACCTAGTACAGCGCCTCACACACAAGTACTTCGTGTTATCCTGGAAAGGCTGCGTAGAAATCTTGACGTGCCTACTACTAGTCCTCATTTTGTACAGCTGCTCTTCAGGACCTTCCTGAAGTTTCTTATGCTGCTGTATTAAAGAGACGGTAACTTCAGTACGCAATCAGCTAATCAAGAGCAGCAACAGGCACAGAAGGCATCAACCCACAAACGTACCACATAGTGTTTATAACCAGCGTGAGGCTGCAATTTGGACATGAGCTAAGGTTTATAGGGACCGCTATTTTCGCAGAGCTACTGAGAGGAAAGTAATTTATTCTAAGTCTTGCACACCACAATCAAATTGATAAAGGGCATCTTGTGATAATGTTCCATATTTCCATAGGAATTATAAACAGGAAAGAAACCAGGGCAAATAGCTAGTAAAATCTAGTTCATCAATTTGAAAAATATGAAACGATTATGTTTTTTCTTGAGAACTAGGTACAAGGAAAATTGCTGCCAAGAATTGATTTTTTACTTTTTAAGAACTGTGTTTCACAATTTGGAGTGCTATAATTTGGAAATAACACTTAAATTCCTATTACTCAGCTCTGATATATCTAGATATAAAACAGAACTTTACCAACACCACAGCAAGACTTTTTGTTGTGATGTATGTTGCAGAACTTCAAATCTCAGGAACAAAATTTTAATTTATATTATAAAAACATAAAATGAAAGGAGAGTGATATCAACATCATTTCAGCATAAGACCTCCCTACTGTTGTCACCCAACCACAAAACTTAAGCAGTCATGGGCAGACGTGCCTTGAGAAAGCTGTGGGGTTCAGCCACATATGCCAAGGGACCCTAGAGGAGTCACACACCTGTGCATGGAGTAATAGACAGATAGTCCTTGGTCCCAGTTGTTGACCCTGCAGTGGTCTATAAAAAGGCTCCAGGCCCTCTCCAATCAAACAGTCCCCTGGAGAACACTGGAGAACATTAACTTAAGACAATCACTTAAAGAGAAGAGAACCTTTGTGGAAGTCCAGGTTTCCAAGAGGTTCTAGCCTTCTAATGGAGAAAAAAATGAGTTTCAATGCATTATAGTGGTCATAATAACTTTATCCATGTCACCCTGTCCCCACAGCATCACAACTTTGGGCCAAAAGGACACCTTCCTTCACCATCTTTGCCCCATGGGGGAAAGGAAGAGCATATGAGTGAACACCTGGCTCACCAGGTGTACCTGGTGCTGCCGAAGAGGGTCCTTTCCTCTATTGTCTCATCAGTACAGAATCATGCGCTACATGACTTGGGGCAGGAAGAGACAGAGAGTTGCAAATATAACTATTGGAGGATAAGAAGGTACTCAGATCCTACCTGCATCACAGACTCCATCAAAAATCTGTCTGTGAGCTGCTGGGAACTCCTCACTTGTGGATCACCCCACCTGGCCCACAGAAACCCCTAGCACTTTGTGTACCACACGTACAAACCTCCCTCTCCTGTGGCCACCTGTTTGTACTCCCAAACAGTTGTGCAGTTAGAGTGAACTTTGGAAAGGGGTAGTGAACATGCACAAAAGTTGGCCAAATCTGCAGGCCAGGGAGAGATCATAAATTTGAGTTTTAGCACCACCTTTGGCAAACAAAAGAGAAACTGTCAGCACTTGGCCTGCTGCATCATAGGATCCAGAAAAGGCTTAAAGCTTAAGAACTCTTTCACCCGAGGGGGGCAAGAAGTAACAGCTGGACCCAAAAGAGATCTGGGATAGCTTCAGAGTCTATATCATGGCTCACGGAAGGCCTCTCTCTCAAAAGCAGTTAGTGAAGCACAGAGGAGAAGACTGCTACTTTGGAAGTGAAGAAAGTAATGCAAAGCTTCAAAGAACTTAAAAAATCAAGGTTACATAATTCCACCAAAGGATCACAATCATCTTCTGGTAACAAAACCTAAAGAAAAATAAATCTGTGATTTACCCAATAAAGAATTTAGGCAACCTAGAAAAAAAATGGAAAAATTCCTAGAAACATACAATCTACCAAGACCGAATCATGATGAAATGAAAAATCTGAACAGACCAATTACTAGTAAGGAAATTTAACTGGTAATTAAAAACCCTCAACAAATAAAAGTTTAGGACCAGAAGGCTTCAATGGTTAATTCTATCAAACCTTTAAAGAATTAATACCAATACTTCTCAAACTCTTCCAAAAAACTGAAGATGAGAGAACTCTTCCAAATTCATTTTATAAGGCAAGCATTGCTGATTTCAAAACCAGACAAAGATATTACAAAAACAGAAAATTATAGGCCAATATCCCTAATGAGCATAGATGTAAAAATCCTCAATAAATTATTAGCAAAACAAATTTAAAGTGCATTAAAAGGATCATACATCATAATCAAGTAGGATTTATTCCAGGGATACAAGAACGGTACAAAATCTGCAAATCAGTCAATATGATACATCACATTACTAAAATAAAGGATAAAAATCACATGATCATCAAGAGATTCAGAAAAAACATTTGACAAAATTCAACATCCATTTATGATAAAAACTCTCAACAAAGTGGGTAGAGAGGAAAACTACTTCAACATAAGGGCCATATATGACCGGTCCAGGCCTAATGTCATACTCAACAGTAAAAACCTGAAAACCTTTCCTCTAAGACCAGGAACAAGATAAGGATACCCACTCTTGCCACTTCAAGATAGTGTTGGAAATCCTAGCCAGAGCAATTAGGCAAGAAAAAGACAAAGAGCATCCAAACTGGAAAGAACAAAATAAAACTGTCACTGTCTGCAGATAACCTGATACTATACACAGAAAACCCTAAAGAGGGGCGCCTGGGTGGCTCAGTCTTTAAGCATCTGCATTCAGCTCAGGGCGTGATTCAAGTCCTGGGATTGAGTCCCACACCAGGCTCCTCCACTGGGAGCCTGCTTCTTCCTCTCCCACTCCCCCTGCCTCTGTTCCCTCTAGCTGGCTGTCTCTCTCTCTCTCAAATAAATAAATAAAATCTTAAAAAAAAAAAAAAAGAAAAGAAAACCCTAAAGACTCCATCAAAAAAGTGTTAAAACTAATTCAGGAAAGTTTCAGGATATAAAATGAATACACAAAAATCTGTTGCATTTCTATACACTAATAACAAACTACCAGAAAGAGAAATAAAGAAAATAATCCCTTTATAATTATATCAAAAAGAATAAAATAATGGAATTTAATCAACAGATAGAAGTCTATATATTGAAAACTGCATTAATGAAAGAAATTGAGGGAACTACAAATACAAAAGATAACCCGTGCTTATGAATTTGAAGAATACTGTTAAAATGTCCATACTACCCACAGAAATCTATGGAGTCAATGCAATTGGTATCAAAATTCCAGTGGCATTTTTCAAAGAAATAAACAGTCCTAAAATTTATATGGAACCACAAAATAACCCCAAATAACTAAAAATCTTGAGAAAGAACAACAAAGCTAGAAGCATTGTGCTCGCTGGTTTCAAACTATATTACAAAGTTATAGTAAATAAAACAATATGGTATTGGTATAAAAGCAGATACACAGATCAATGGAACAGAAAAGAGAGGCCAGAAATAATCCTATGCATATATGGTCAATTAATTTATGACAAAGGAGCCAAGACTAGGCAATGGAGAACGGACAGACTGTTCAACAAATGGCGTTGTGAAAACTGGACAGCCACATGCAAAAATAATGAAATTCAACCACTATCTTAGACTACACACAAAAATCAACTCAAAATGGATTAAAGATTTGAACATAAGACCAGAAACCATAAATCAACTCCTAGAAGAAAATATAGGTAGTAAGCTCCTTGGCACAGATCTTGAGTCTGACACCAAAAGCAACAAAACCAAATAAGTGAATCTACATCAAACTAAAAAGCTTCTGCACAGCCATGGAAATCATCAATACAATGAAAAGGCAACCTACTGAATGGAAGAAAATATTTGCAGACCATATATCTGATAATATCCAATATCCAAAATATATATCCAAATACCCAAAATAAAGAACTCATACAACTCAAGAACAAAAAACAAAAACAATCCAAATAAAAAATAAGCAGATCTGAATAGACATTTTTCTAAAGAAGACATACAGATAGATAACAGGTACATCATTACTCATCAGGAAAATGCCAACCAAACCACAATGAGTTATCACCTCACACCTTTCAGAATGGCTATTATCAAGAAGATAGGAAATAACAGTTTTGGTGAGGATATGGAGAAAGGAAACCCTTGTGCACTATTGGTGGGAATGTAAATTGGTATAGCCACCATGGAAAACAGTATGGAGATTCCTCAAAAAATTAAAATAACTACCATATGATCCAGCTATCTCACTCTAGTATATATCCAAAGGAAAGGAAATGGGATATCGAAGAGATACATGCACTCCCATGTTTACTGTGGCATTATTCAGAACAGCCAAGACTTGGAAGTAACCTAAGTGTCCTTCAACAGATGAATGGATAAAGATGTGATATATATATATATTTAATGGAATTATTATTCAGCCATGAGGAAGAAGGACATACTGCCATTTGTGACAATATGGATGGGCCTTGAAGGCATTACGCTAGTGAAAAAGACAAAGACACATATTATATGACATCACTTGAGTGGAATTTTAAAAAGCCAGACTCATAGAAACAGATGGTAAAATTACGGTTACCAGGGGCTAAGAAATAGGGAAATGAGAAGCTATTGGTCAAAGAGTATAAACTTCATGTTTTAAAACAAGTAAGTTCTGGGAATCTAATGTGCACAATGGTGATTATAATTAATATTACTGTATTATATACTTGAAAGTTGTTGAGATTTTATTTTCTCACCATAAAAATGAAATGGTAATTTCATGATGTGATAGAGGGGTTAGCTAAAGCTCTGCTGATAATCATTTGGCAATTATGTGTATCATATCAACACATTATACAACATACAACTGACACAATATTGTATCTCAATACCCTGGGAAAAAAAGTACATAAATCATAGTTTTAAAGAACTGTGTAAGATTCACACACAGAAATCAGGACTTTCACTTAAAATCCTTAATTCAAGATTTCACTACCAATTATAAAAGAGTAACTGATAATACACTTGTCCACCCATTGTAAATAACTGGAAAACTAGACAAAATGTATATAGCAACTCTATAATGGACATTGGACAGCAGGCAGTGCAAGACTGGGATGCGTAAGAGAAAAGAAACTATTGACGTAAACTCTAAAATCACCCCTGAATTTTGCCTAGAGGCATTTTCCTGCAGGTAGGAAGGGCAAATCCAGGTGGACAACTGTAATAACAATGAGCTGGAGAAAAGAGCAGAATTCAGAGGCTGAGGCGACTGAGTATGCATAGCAGAGATCTGGAAAGAAGAGAGTTATAGAGAAAAAGCATACGAAAATCTGCGTAAGAGTTTCCTTGCATCTTTGGCTAATTACTAAGCCACATATGCATTGGGTATGACTCCACAAAGCCAGACCAAAAAAAAAAAAAAAAAAAAAAAACTATTGGGAAAAGATCTGTTGTAAACTATAAACTGAAAAATTACCAGAGCTCACACAGGGCTGGAAGACATTTGATTTCTGGTGATTCAGGATACAGACACCTTAGTGATCTCTAGGGCATTTAGCAGAACACCACAAAAATCATGCCTCAGTTGTAAAGCTCAACTAGGGACAAACACTAAAATAAAGGTGAAAAACAAGCAGCAAAAGGGATCAAACTGCTGCTAATCAAATAACTGCTGCCAAAACAAAGTTCAAAACTGTTTAGGGGAGCCTGGGTGGCTCAGTCAGTTGAGTGTCAGGCTCTTGGTTTTGTCTCAGGTCATGATCTCAAGGTCATGAGATGGAGTCCCACCTTTGGCTCCACACTCTGCATGGGATTCTCTCTCTCCCTCCGCCCCATTCCCCATGTTCGCTTATACGCTCAAATAAATAAAATCTTTTAAACACTCTTCAGGGGTGCCTGGGTGGCTCAGTCAGTTAAGTGTCTGTCTTCGGCTCAGGTCATGATCCCAGGGTCCTGGGATCCAGCCCTACATGGGGTTCTCTGCTCAGCGGGGAGTCTGCTTCTCCCTCCCCCTCTGCCGTACCCCCCACTAGTGCTCTCACTCTCTCTCAAATAAATAAAATCTTAAGAAAAAACTCTTTAAAGACAACTGAATTCAGACATTCAAAAATGTACCATTACAATGTAATATTCAAAATTGACAGCATCCAATAAAAACTCATGCACATTAAAAGGCAGGATACCTTACCTACGATCAGGAAAAATTATTAGTCAACAGAAACAGATCTAGAAATGACTGATATGATGGAATTATCAAAGACTTCAAAAGGGTTATTAATATATTGAAGAAAATTTTAAAAAATCATGAACAGAATAAATGTAAAACATAAAAAAGAACCAAATGAAACTTAACTTTCGGAGTGGAGAAATTCATTATTTAAAATGACAATTACACTGCATGGTCTTAAAAGCAGGTTAAATGGTGCAAAAGATTAGTGAACTTGAAGGCAACGAACCTATTCAAACTGACAGACAGTGAGAAAAGTCTTGCTAAAAAAGACAGATTTTATAGGACACTATCAGGAAGTCAGAGATACAGGGTATCAGAGGATAGGGAAGAAAAGTATTTGAAGAAAACAGCTAAATTTTTCTAAATTTGATAAAATAAATAAACCCACAAATCAAAGAATAACAATATATATGAAGCAATATAAACAGGAAAATACTAAGAAAAACAGTGTCAAGACACATTAGGGGCGCCTGGGTGGCACAGCGGTTAGGCGTCTGCCTTCGGCTCAGGGCGTGATCCCGGCATTCTGGGATCGAGCCCCACATCAGGCTCTTCTGCTGTGAGCCTGCTTCTTCCTCTCCCACTCCCCCTGCTTGTGNAGAGAGATAGACTTTACGCTGAGTGCTAAGCCCCACGCAGGGCTCGATCCCACAACCTTGAGATCATGACCTGAGCCAAAATCAAGAGTCAGATGCTTGATAGACTGGGCCACCCAGGAGCCCCTGATACATTTAAATAATCAAACTGCTGAAAACTAGTTATAAAGACAAGTTGTAAATCTCACAAGTAGTCACAGGGAGTAAAAGAAACAAAAACACACAGGGAAAAAGATTAGAATGTAGATCTCTCTTCAGAAACAACGCAAACCGAAACACAGAACGGTATCTTTAAAGTACAGACAGGAAAGAAAAAACAAAAACAAAAACCTGCTAAACTATAATTCTATATCCATTAAAAATGCTTATCAAGAAAGACTACATAATAAAGACATTTTAGGCCCCACCAAACCCCCCCCAAAAAAAAACCCCAGAACACAGAGAATTCACCAGCAAAACTGCCCTACAAGAAAGGTAAAAAGTTTTCAGAATAAAGAATAATGATATCAGATTGAAATTTAGAGCTACAAAAAGCAATGAAGAAATTTATCAGTGAAGTGCTATTTATACTAAGTGAAACAGGAGGAAATTAGGTGATCTCCCTCTGCAGAAAAGTATTAAAAGTGAGTGGATAAAATTGTCAAAAACAACCAATCAGGACACTGAAAATTGATCAAAATTAGACAAATTAAAAAATGTTTATTGCCGAAAAACTATTTAGCTTTACACAAAAATGGCAGCAACTCTATGGCCTCTATGTGCGTGACACCTGTCACTTGGTCAGGAAAAAACTGTGGCTTCATAAGTTCAAGGCTGATCGCAGCCACAGGAGGAGACTCAATTCAGGATGTAGACTGAGGAAAACCCATGGCTTTGCTGGATTATGTGACAGACATGGTTCAAAAAGGATGGGGAAGGGGCGCCTGGGTGGCAGAGCGGTTAAGCGTCTGCCTTCAGCTCAGGGCGTGATCCCGGCGTTCTGGGATCGAGCNCCACAGGAGGAGACTCAATTCAGGATGTAGACTGAGGAAAACCCATGGCTTTGCTGGATTATGTGACAGACATGGCTCAAAAAGGATGGGGAAAATCTATAGCTTTGCTAACCCAAGGTTCCAAGTTCAGTAAAGGATGCGGAAAATCTTTAGGTTTGCTAGAAGGTTACAATTCCAGTTCANCCCAAGGTTACAATTCCAGTTCATGACCATTGAGAGACCAATCAGTTAATGAAATGAGAGACCCTGGAAGTGAAAGAGCCAAATGGTGGCCAAGGTACATTCCTGACTGACACCCAACTGATTGCTAAACTGGGGAAGTGAAAACAAAGGATATGAGAACTGGTTGCAATCTCGAATGTGTTCCTCAACCGACATGTACCTCAGCTGACTTCAAGTCTCAACTTTAAGATGTCTGAATTCAAACTGTCCAAATGATTGTCTGGCCACTGAGCTATGCAGATAGAAAGATGAAGCCAGGCTAAAATAAAAATAACTGAGCAGAAACATCAGAGGCTGCATAATGAAAGGAAGATAAGATTATACAGTTTAAGTCTAGGTAAGCTATGAAACAAAGAAACGAAACAAAAAATCAGGAAAAAAAAACCCACAAAGTTGCTAAAATATATTATCTAAAAGTTTTCAGTTACATATCACCAGACATGGGGTAATGGGAAAGACAGAAGTATAACGATACTGAGTAGGACCAGAGTTGGATTAGCAAAGACTTCAAAGCAACTATTATAAATATATTCAAAGAATTAAAGGAAAACATGGTAACAATGAGACAACAAATAGGGAATTGCAATAGAAAAACTGAAACTAAAAAGAACAAAATGGAAACTCTAGAATCAAAATGTACAAATATTAAAATGAAAAAGATATCAGATATGAAATGGCACATGAACGTAAAGATCAATGAAATTATCCAATCCAACGATCATAGAGAAAAAAGAGTGAAGAAAAATGAACAAAGCATCAGAGATCTGAGACATCAAGCTTCCAACATATACATAATGGGAATCTCAATGGAGATGGAGAGAAAAGATCAGAGAAAAAATCTAAATAAATGGTAAAGAATTCCCCAAATTGAAACTATACTATTACTCATAATAATCTGATCCAAGAAACTAAATAAAGTCCAAGATAAACACAAAGAGAACTACAACTGGATGCATCTTGGTCACATTGCTAAAAGCCAAAGAAAAAAATAAAAAAACTGAAAACATCAAGAAAGTGATGCATCATATAAAAGGAAACAATAAGGTTACTGACCAACTTCTCAGCAGAAATAATAGAAGGTAGTAGAATAAAATATTTAAAGTGCTGTGGAAAAAAATTAAAATCAAGAATTCTATAAATGAAGATAAAACAGATATATTCCAGATAAACAAAACTGACAATTTATTGCTAGCAGACCATAACTTTAAGAAATATGTCTACCATGCAAACTCTCAGCAAAAGAAAACTGGAGAGGCTATCTTAATATTAAAGTAGATTTAGCGCAAGAAGTATTATCAGAAATAAAGAGGCACATTTCAAAATGACAAAGGTATCAATTCATCAGCAAGTCATAATTATTCTTTTTTTTTTTAAAGATTTTTTATTTATTTATTTGACAGAGATAGAGACAGCCAGCGAGAGAAGGAACACAAGCAGGGGGAGTGGGAGAGGGAGAAGCAGGCTCATAGAGGAGGAGCCTGACGTGGGGCTCGATCCCATAACGCTGGGATCACGCCCTGAGCCAAAGGCAGACGCTTAACCGCTGTGCCACCCAGGCGCCCCTATAATTATTCTTAAAATGTTTGAACCTAATAATGAGCTTCAAAATGCATGAGGTAAAAACCCAAAAGAACTGAATTAGACAAATCCTTATGGCTGTAGATTTCAATATCCCTTTCAGTAAATGATAGAAAATTAACAATAAAGAAGATCTGAAAATGTATCTGGAAATTCTTAATTATTTGGAAATTAACACATTCCCAAGTAATTCAATCACAGAAAAAAATCACAGGTGAAATTAAAAAATAATCTGAACTAACGGAAAATGAAAACACAAGGTATCAGAGTTTGTAGAGGAAGCTACATCAGTATGCAGGGTGAAATTTTTAATTTTAAATGATATTAGAAAAAAATGGTATAAAATCAGTTATCTAAATTTCCATGTTAAGATTCTAGAAAAATAAGAGCAAACTAAATCAAAAGAGGATGGGATTAATAAAGATAAAAAGGCAATCAATAAAATATAAAATAATACAGAAAATCAATGAAACCAATTTTATAGGAACAACTAGAACTCTCATATTTTGTTGGTAGGAATGTAAAAATGGTACAACTTCATTGGGAAGCTTGTTTGGCAACTTCTTAAAAGTTAAACTTAAACCTATCTTATGTCCATTCTATCCCTACATATTTACTCAAGACAATGAAAATAGTATGCCCACAAAAAGACTTATACAACAATAATCAAAGCAAGTTTGTTTATAATAATCAAAGCCTGGACACCCAAAGGTCCATCAATAAGTAAACAGATTTAAAACATATACAAGCATTACTGGTCAATAAAAATTGAAATTAGTGAAATGTAAGATTCAACAACATAGAGGAATCTGAATTATATTTCTGAGACAATGAAGCCTGACAAAAAGATGGTAACAGTCTTTGACTCTACATTTTTGAACAGGCAAAACTAACCTATAATGACAGCAAGCAGATCAGTGGTCACTTAGGCCAGCGTAGGGGTGGACTGACCATAAAGAAATGTGAAAAAACTATTCAGGGTGATGAAATCTGTATCCTGATTGGGATGGTGGCTACTTTGAATTGTTTGTCAAAAATCATAGACTTTAAATAGGTATGTTTTATTATACAAAGTGTACTTCATTTCTCTAAATCTCAGCCTCTTTGTTTTTATAGAAGATAATACCTACCTCCTAAAAACATAATGTTATAATAATACATAGAAAGTTCCCAGTGCAATGCCTAGCATATGTAAGCATTGCATTCTCCATTAATTCTCCACCTGAAAATTTCCTGTTTATAAGGAGCTCTCAAGCTTGCCATACAATTATGATAGCCACTGTTAGAAAGTTGTTCTTTACCTCCAACTGTCTCTCTTTAATCTATGCCCATTGATCCTAAGCATACAATCTCTACAGCAGTGGTTCTCAAACTTAAGCATACATCAGAAGTCCCTGAAGAGATGGTACAACACAAAGATTGCTGATGCCCATTCCCATAGTTGCTGATTCAGCAGGTGTGGAATGAAAATTGAGAGTTTGTGTTTCTTAGTTCCCAGGTGATGCTGGTGCTGGTCCAGGGATTCTACTCTGAGAAGCAGTGCCCTAGAGACATGCAAATGATAAGTCCACTCATGCTTCCAAGTGCATTATTCTAAACATTAGAAGACAGTCACCATATTTTTGCTTTTCTTTTATCCAAATTAAAAGTCTTAGCTCTCCCAAATCTCACTTTCCCAGTTCTTTCTTATGTTACAATGTCAATACCCTTCCTGGCATCTAAGCCCCTCAATGACACGGACTGTCAATTGGGGCCTAACTAGTACCGCCAAAACAAACACACACAGAAAGGCAATCATCACCTCTCTTGACCTTAACAGCTTCCCATAAGCCTAAAACTGTATTAGACTTTTTTGTATGTGTGCAACTGTGTCCGCCAATTTAACACTTCCTGATTGTTTATCGCTAACTGCTAGAAGAACACGTCTCCCTGATACCTTATAGATGTAATTTAACTTTTTCAAACTTAAAATCTTTTATTTCACCTTGTTGGTTTAGCTTTTTTTGGAGTCATGCTTCTGTTGCCCCAAATTAAAGAAACTGTTCAGAACCTGTCATACAAATCTGTCAAGCAAATTCTTTGTTCCATGAACCAAATTTCTAATGAAAAAATGTTCTAAAGGATAGATCAATGACAGAAAAATACACTTGTTCAAAGAGTAATTTCTATATTAATATACCTTTGCTGTGAACCACATGGCGCATGTTCTTCAGGAAACTCAAGCATTTAATGAAAACACGCATACTTCTTAGCAGCCAACCTAATACCAAATCTGAATCACTGAAATAAAAGTTGGATTTCTGTAGCTTCAATAGAAATGATTCCAACAATTTTCTTCATTCCCATGCTATTGTATTTCAAAATTAATCCTTACATTTCCTGCAAGTATATAGTTCTTGACTGAGGAAAAATATGATTAAAGTTAATGACCTGCCAAGCAAAGAGTTATGTGCCTGTGGCCAAAAATGGTCCCTTGGAGGATAGAAAATAATCTCTGCTTTTGTATGTGGTAAATTTCCTCCAACAGATGACAGAATAAATGGAAAATGAGAGGACCAGCATTGCATACTTGAATAGCAAATTTTGAAAGTCATTAAAATCATGTTTCTGGACTCTGAAGTTTCTAAGTTGTGTCCTTTCAATATACTTCTTTAGTATAAAGGAGTAATTATTTAACTTAGAGTATAATAATAATTCACAGGGGAATTATTACCAAAAAAACCACAAATAAGACATGATTAAGTAAAGTTAGTTTATTTTACCTGCAGCTCTTCCAATACAAACTGAATGTAAATGCTGATACTGAGAAATATTAGGAAGAATTAAGGATAGACATCAAGACGTCAAAACATCATGCCTTCCAATCCATCCTCCATGAACTTCTTATAAAGTGCCATAAATTTGGCCACAAATGCTTCCAAGTGATAAATGGCTTTGCTACCCAGCTGTAGACGATGTTCATAGTAAGCGGCCATCTGGGCCACTTCCCCTTTCAGTTGTCCATCACAATTATGTAAAAGTTCTGAGAGAAGGCCCTGAAAAAAGACAACTAATAATTAAAAAGTAATCATTAAAAAAAAAAAAAAAGCTGAACAAGCTTTCCAAAATCTTTAATTCTTTTATATGGAATGGCAGTCTTCATCCAAAAACAAAAAATTGTATACCCTTTCTATAATGTAAAAATGTGGTAGTTATAAATCATATTCCAAATGCCAAACTGAGGGACAAGATATTAAGCACAAAGATGCTTACTGCAGCATTATTAGTTATAATAATAACCTGTAGACAACCTGAAATTCCACCAACAGGGTCATATTCAAAAACCTACGCTATAGTCCTACAATGAAATTCCATTCATTCACTAGGATAAAATAAATCCATACTGTCACAAAACATCATCCATGCTACACTGTTGAATAAAAAAACACAGTGCAGAACACAGTGAAGTTTTGTGAAACTACACACACACGGCCATATATATGGGCTTATTTCTATGTGACCAGAATAGAGGTCTGTTTAAAGTGCATACCTTTGTGGAAATGGAAAGGTGGACCTTCACTTTTTTTCTTTTAAATTTAGTATAATTTGAATTGTTTCATGTAAGTATTGCCATGTAATTTTAATAAATACAAACAAAAACCCTGCATTCTCTAACATCCAAGTCAACCAACACAGCTGGCTAGGTAGCTGAAAGACCAAACCTAAAGCTGTGCCTCACAATATCCTACATAGAACAGACTCTACCAACTTCTTTAATGTCATTCTCCATGTGCACTAAACATCACTGTCTGAAATACAGCTGACTCTTAAACAACATGGATTTGAATTGTGAGGGTCCACTTACAAGTGGATTTTTTTCAATAAGTACAGTACTATAAATGCATTTTCCTTATGATTTCCTTAATAAGTTTTCTTTTCCCTAGCTGACTTTATTGTAACAATACAGAATATGATATATACATATAATGTGTTAATCAACTATTTATGTTATCAGTAAGGCCCTTGGTCAAAAGTAGATTGTTAGCAGTTAAATTTGGGGGTAGTTAAAGGTTCTGTGCGGATTTCAACTATGCAGGGGGTCAGGGCCTTAATACCCCCAAAAGTTCAAGGGTCACCTGTACTTGTTCCCATCTATTTACACGGTTCTCTTTTTTTAATCCTCCGAATCTCAGTTTAAACATACCTTCCTCATAGAAGCTGTCACTGACCTTCCACAGCCCAACTTCCATTACTATCATTTCACTTTGTTACTTCCTTTTAAAACCTACAACATTCTGAAACCCTTTTGCTTGTTTCCCACTTCACCCACTAAAATATAAATGGTCTGAAAGCAGGCCCTGCCCAGTCTTCAGCACTCCCCTAATGGTGGCTGACACACGGAGAGGCTCAATAAATATCTGTTGAATTAATAAGGTGGATAGAAAGAAATGACACTGTGTCTCAGTACAGAAAAAGCCCTGTGATCACATACCCAAAGTCCAAATTTTATGGTTATAAAGGGTTCAAGATCTGAAATCAGATTACCTTCATTATTATTTCAGGAGGAATACAATGAGTTAGAAGCTCGTAAAGTCTTCCACGAACTTCGAGGAGCCTACAAAAAACAAGATAATTAATATTTTATACTGAAAATAAGATATAATTTTTTCAAGTACCTACTGTGCTGATTTACTTTATGAGTTAAACAATCCAATACAGACAGTTTCTTAAATGGCTTATCATATTTAAGAGAGACATTTAAGCTTTTCCTAATTTCAGTTCATTTTTCTAAAAATGTTCAGAACTTTTAGTCAGACATTTATATTCAGACATCTAGAAAATGGTCATGAAAAGATTAAACAATCACTAATTATACAAGTAAGAAAAGAGCATATAAGCATGATATATGATATATGTTACTATCTCAACTGCTAAGTAAAAAAGCAGTGTGGTAGGGAAACAAAGCTGTCCTGTCACAGAAAGGGCAATGCAAGAGGTCATAGGTTAAGCACAGAATCAGGCAGCCAAAATTAATATGAACATTCCAACCTCTGAGCTCTTAATTCTAGGCTCTTCTTATAATAGTTTCAGAAATGAAAAGTGCAAAGGAGGGAAATATACATATGACATTTTAGAACAGGAAGAAAAAAGTGGCAAGTAAAATTTAAATACACATAAAACAATTATCTTTATCTCTTTACATATATTTAGTACCTAAACAGAAAATACTGTTCTGAATCTTTACTAAAATAATATCACAGATGTTCCATATTTCAGATCAGTCAGAGAAGTGATTCATCAAAGACTTCTTAAAAGTGGAAGTTCAGATCCTTTTCCAGGGACTCTAAGAGTAGGAAGCTGTACCACAATAAAAGTAAATAAAGTGAAAAAAGAAACTAGCATCTTTTGAGCCCCTGCTATGTGCAAGACACTGTTAACAAATAATTTAACTTAGTCCTCACACTAGCTCCAAGTGGGTGTATTATCTCCATTTTTTTAGATGAAAAGACTAAGGCTCAGATAGTTTAAGTGACCTCACAAAGTTGACTATAGTAAAACCATGATTTAAGGAATAGATCTGCCTTCCTTTCAAATCCATACCCTTCCAATGCCTGCCAAAGCATTTATTTAACCCCTTCCTCTATAAGAGGCTCACTACAGTATGCTATTGAGACCTCACAACACCACTCTTTTAATTAAGAGTTCAGAGAGGTTAAGCATCCATTAAAACTCATGTAGTTAAGGCAGAATTTTAATTCAAGTCTGATTCCAAAGCCCTTGATCCTTCTTGGCCATGGTAGTAGATCTCATTTTAAAAAAACAAAACACAAAAACCCTGATTATTAAAAAGAAACAGACACAAACGACAGATGGTATGAAATTATTTTAACAATTATGCATAAAGTTTATTTCTGAAAAGTTAAATAAGGATATATTTCCCCCTACAAGTGTGCCATAACTACGCTGTGTTCACCTCATGCATGTTACATCCATCTCGGCTTAGTCTGAGTTCATTTCTAATATGACTTAGCTTCTTAAAAATTAAAATATTCTACATTTTCTATGTTTGTGTCATTATTTCTTGGGGATTCCAAGTGATAAAGAGTGCATATTCTTCTGTCAGAGAAACATGGTATTATAGAACTCTCTCTGATTCTTAACCGAATATCTGTGAATAAGCAACAATCTCCCAAAACAGATCTCTTATCTACAAAATAAAGATGATATAAAACTTTTCTTCATAGGACTGTTCTACAACTTAAATGAGATACCACAGTGTAAGAACCAACATACTAATTGCTCGCTAAATATTAGCTGTTATCCAAACTAGAAAATTATGACTCCTAAAATCAGACAAGAATCAAGACTAAGGGGTCAAAAACAATAAACAGTCATTTGGTAATGTGTGAGCCAACAATCAGAATGACACCAACCCTCCCAGTATTTCCAGTCAACTTGGAAGCTTTCTGGAATTGAAATTTCTTTTTATGTAACACAATGGAATCATTTCCCACAACTGTTAGTTTCCACATGAAATAACAGCACCTCTTCTTAAACAAATTTATTTGAGAGCGTCCCAAACTTCTGTGGAAAACTGGAAGAAGAGGTAGCAGCAAAGTCTTAAAAACACAACTAGCAATTGTCAAATATTACAACATCTTATACTGAGCTCTCTTAAAATTAGGAAAGTTCTACTACTACTACCACCAAGTTTTTTCTTCTTTAAAATCAAAAATCAAGAAAGTTATCCTCAATGTGGAAATATGTTACAAAAGTAAAAGGCTCCTAAAACAGGCTCTGTTTGAATTTTATCTCTTTAAAGCTGCTTATCAGCATTTTACAAAACAGAATGCACACTTTTTCCTAAAGTTAAGGTTTCTTTTCTGAAGAGATTACTTATAACGTTTGGCACTTCTTAAAAACTATTAAATTCTTCAATTAAAATAATTGAATTATAGGAATTCAAAGCAAACCCTCATGAAATACTAAGTACCCATTATGTGTGATTATCCACCTCCACTAATCTACATAGGAGCCAAGGAGTTTATGTTATANAGATTACTTCACAGCTTATCAGCATTTTACAAAACAGAATGCACACTTTTTCCTAAAGTTAAGGTTTCTTTTCTGAAGAGATTACTTATAACGTTTGGCACTTCTTAAAAACTATTAAATTCTTCAATTAAAATAATTGAATTATAGGAATTCAAAGCAAACCCTCATGAAATACTAAGTACCCATTATGTGTGATTATCCACCTCCACTAATCTACATAGGAGCCAAGGAGTTTATGTTATAATCCTTTTGAAGCATCTTCATAAAAATTAGAATTCATCAGATATATCACCCAAAAGGAGGAACATGGTGTATTTTTCTCACGATTATTTTCATATGAACCAAGAAGCTTAAACTTCAGTGGTTGAACTCAGTCCAGTCTATTTCTAAAGCGATCAGCTATCTTCTCTTAACTCCAAAGACGGTTTCTCAGTTCTAACAGGCAGTAAGTAAGAATAAGAGACTGCAGGGGCGCCTGGGTGGCACAGTGGTAAAGCGTCTGCCTTCGGCTCAGGGCATGATCCCAGCATTCTGGGATCGAGCCCCACGTCAGGCTCTTCTGCTATGAGCCTGCTTCTTCCTCTCCCACTCCCCCTGATTGTGTTCCCTCTCTCGCTGGCTGTCTCTGTCTCTGTCAAATAAATAAACAAAATCTTTTAAAAAAAAAAAAAAAAAGAGTAAGAGACTGCACATCAACGAGCCTTAAAAATCTCCAGGCTTCCCAAAGGTAGTGGGCCTTAAGACAGTCACTCTTGGGGCACCTGGGTGGCATAGCGGTTAAGCGTCTGCCTTCGGCTCAGGGCGTGATCCCAGCGTTCTGGGATCGAGCCCCACATCAGGCTCTTCTGCTATGAGCCTGCTTCTTCCTCTCCCACTACCCCTGCTTGTGTTCCCTCTCTCGCTGGCTGTCTCTATCTTTGTTGAATAAATAAATAAAATCTTTAAAAAAAAAAAAGAGACAGTCACTCTTGATTTGGAGAAGAGCAGATTGCCCTCCTCAATCAAAGCTATCATAAACCAAACAATTAGTGGTTGAAGTATTTCCAGTATGGTCCACTGCTGAATAAGAGACCCACAGAAATAAATGTAAACAACTGTTCAGCAAATATGACACAAAATACTTCCTAAATACTGGTAGTGTATACATAGTATTCTTCTTAACAGAGCTTATCATCATACATAAGCAAAGAGTTTTCTAGTTCTCAAACCATTATCACACAATCTTACTCTTCACAACCAAGGCCCAAATATTCCTAGCAGGGTAACAGCAACAGTATCTTCATTACATAAACGAAAACGTTCAAACTCTAAGATGAAGTTACCTGAAGAATTTTAGCTAAAAATCAGTAAAAGTCTGATTCATAAGCTGGTGTCTTTCTAGGATGTGATGCTTCAATTACAAAGTATTATTCTTTTCAATATTAGAAAACTAGGCACATTATGTTACATACTAAGTCATCTGAGATTCTGAAAAGAAAACCAAAACTTCCAAGATTTGTTTTAATTTACGTATAAATTTCATATTTACTTGTCAATAGCTTAATAAAAGCCATGATACTACATAACAGCTATTCTGAACCACTACATTTCTAAAATTAAATCATATCTTTTCTTTGAAAGTTTAGTATTCAGATACAAGATTTATTGTAATTCTAAATGGCATATTGGTAGTATAAAACAGCTAATCCAAAACTCAGATCATCTGTACTATTTCCATGTTGAAACTTTTATGGTCATCTTTGAAACTATTTACCTTTGTGGAGTCTGCTGACTGACAATAGCATTGGCGGTCTCCCTGAGATACACCTCCCAATCTGTTTCAGGGATTTCTTGATCTGCAGTAAAAGGATATCTACATGATAAAAAGAGTACACAATAAATTAAATGGAAGTGCGCTTGTGTCCCAAAATGTTTCCTGCGGTAACTGCCCCTTTCACTCACTGTTGTACTCTGCAGGCTTCACACATAAGTAGGGCTTTTCGGAGATTCCTGCAGGACTTCTCTGCAAGTCTCTGAGCCAGCTGTGAAGGAAGATTCAGACCTTCCTTCTTGCACACAGTAGATAACACATGACAAATCTACAAACAAAACATTATTAACAAAATTGGGCAATCTGTCAAACAGCACATGGACGCAATTCTGTTGATAACATCTTTATAGACCCTTGTTATTTTATTTTTGTCATTCCCTACCCTAACTCACATGTTCCTGTAAGCAGAAAGCCCGGGGTCTAATCTAGCTGCCAGGAAGGGGCAGCAACTGGCTCTGCAACCAGAGAAAGATCTGACTTAAATTCCTAGCCTGCCAGCTACCTTGGGGGACTGTGAGAAGGACACACAGGGCCTCAGGTCTTTTACAAGGACAACACTCACAGGGCTGCCAAGTAGAGCTGCACAGGCTGAATTCTGCATGACTCAGGGGTATTATCTGTATGCACTAAGATGCCAACGGTGCCCATAAGAGTGGTGTAACCTGGTAGCCCTGCCTTTTTAACTTTGTTAAATTTTTACTATATCAAACTACTTTTAACTATATAAAAATGTTTATAAGTGAAACATTTAATAAAGGTAATTTACTACTTTGCAACCAACACAAGGTCATAGTCACCTATCATACCTACTTTGCATAAAATCACCAAAAATCTATTAATAGTAGGAAAGCTGTTTATTTTGAGAAATTCGCATTTTTATTTATAAGTATTACAAATGATAAAGGAAAAAAAACATGTACTATGTTGTTTCAGACTAATTTTGGTCCCCTAACTAGGAAGTAGGTATTCTCACGTTAACCTCCTTGTGAAATCTAGATCCTCCAACCTCAAGTCTTTTCCAAAGCCAAATAAATCAGCTTGAGGTAGAAGACACTAAAATAACTAGCCCTTGCCTCGGTTAGTAAAATTCATAATACCTACTTGTTTAAGGTAAAAAATGACTTAAAGAGAACTTCCTAAATACTGATGGCATATACACAATATTATTATTAACAGAACTTACCATCACACTTTCTATATAATGTTATCTGGCATTTACTACTCTATATATTGGTTTATTTATCTACTAACGGTTAGCATCCAGGTCATAGATGTTCCTGAATTACTAATACACTTCACTATGTTTTTACAAAACAAACATGACAAGGATGTACACACAGTACTCAGAGAATCTGAAATAATTTCTGCAAAGTTTCACTTGACTTACATCTTCGATGCTGGGAGCAGGCACACGAACTGCCAGGCACCTACTACGAATAGGTGGTATCACTTTAGATGTAGAATTGCAACACAAGATCAATCTGCAAGTGGACATATACTTTTCCATGGTTCTACGCAAGGCATGTTGAGCATCTTTGGTGAGTTTGTCAACCTCTGTCAATAATACCACTAGTCAAGGAGAAACAAAACAAACTTTAACTTGAATATCTCTTTCTCTTCCTCCTTCTTATTTAGAGAGAAATCTTAAATAATAAGTTTGATATACTACTCTTTCCTTTGGCAAGGACATATAAAAGTCACAGGTATGGTGAGAATAATTTTATTTTTATTTTAAAAAATTCCAATCAAACAAACCTAAGAAACACTAGGCTAAATGAAGTTAAAGAGGTTACTTTTTTGTAGAATTTACTAGAGGTTTTATTATATTTATATGAACTAAAAATCACCAAGACAGGGAGATATTGTGCTGTATTCCCCAAAATACTTTTTCGCAGGAGCACCTTCCTGTGGAACAACTTCAATCTTACCATTCCTAGAAACAATCTTTGGAAAATACTGATGAAAGAGACATAGTCAATAAGAAATAAAGACATCTGGTCAAGTACACAGTATGATTTCACCTGGCCATAACAAAGGATTGGCTTTAAGGTGTTTTAGGAATAATATGTAGGTAAGAACTGAATCCAACTATTGTTATTTTTCTTTTCCTTTTTTAAAAAGATTTTATTTGAGAGAGAGAGGGAGAGAGCACGCACACACAAGGAGGGGGAGAGGCAGAGAGAGGCGGAGACTCCCCACTGAGCAGGGAGCCCCACGCAGGGCTCAATCCATCCCAGGACCCTGGGATCATGACCTGAGCCGAAGGCAGACGCTCAGCAACTGAGCCACCCAGGCGCCCCTGTATTTTTCATCATATTAAGTTATTTCTAGAAAATGGTAGTGGTAGCAGTGTAGATCTGAATCTCCCCCATAAAAACAGAGATTCCAAAACCAAAGACTCATCAATAACATTTATATCAAAACAAAGTGACAGGTTTTATCTAAAAACCCCAAAAATGAGCAAGTGAGAACAAGAAACTATGTGTGGGAAGAAGTGGCGGGGGTGTACGAGGTTTTTACAGCCTTTATTACAGAACCCCAAATCGCCCACAAGAGCACACTGTTAAAGTATAATGGGTCAATCTGAGAACAGTACCTACAGGGTTCCATTTCTGGGTTAGAGCAAAGGAACCTGGATGCAAAAGGTTTGACAGAGCAGTAAACTAAAAATAACAAAATGAAACTCCCTCCCAAGACAAACCTTCACNGCAGTAAACTAAAAATAACAAAATGAAACTCCCTCCCAAGACAAACCTTCACTATGAGGAGAAATTCTGGAGATAGAAATACAAATGGAACAGAACAGGGAAAATAGAAATAAGGAGATTGATCCCCAAATCTAACAAAGATAGCACTTAACAAAGTACTGTAAACCAACTGGTATAAAAATAACTCCTTCGTAGGCAGAAAACAGCATCATATTTAAAAAATTAACACATCATGACCAAGTGAGCTTTACTCTAGAAATACAAAGCAGTTTCACTAGAAGACACAATATAACCTACGATACCAATAGAGCTAAGAAAAATCTTAAAACACTCAAAATATGAACTGATACTTTCTTATTATGATCAAATAGATACACCTCAAGCCAAAATCCAACAACTAAATAACTAAATGGGAAAACTCTAAGACTCTCCTT